>NC_136510.1:61871592-62109092 GCF_053919585.1 Euprymna scolopes
TTCCCAGTATTTATTCGCTAGTGTTGTTTTTATACGGTGTTTTTTTTTATTGTTGAATGTACTTTTGTGGTCATAGTATCGGGTTTTGAAATCTAAGGAAGTCATGCCTACGTAATATTTCTTGTTATTCGGGTTTTCTTTCACAAATATTGTTGCCTGATAAACTACGCTTTTTGTTAGACATTTATTTTGAACTGGGCAAAGTGTGTGGTGTCTACAGTTGTATTTATCTTGTTCGTTATTAGTATTTTTATTTATGGTATGGTTGTTCTTGTTCGGGGTTGGTTTGTTATTATTATTATTTCTGCTAGTGTTAATTTTATTTTTGTCATGGTGTCTACTTTTTTATTGTTTATTTTGTTGTTGTTTACATTATTTTCATTTAGTATTTTGTTATTATGTGCTTTAATTATCATCTCTAAATTTTCGCAACAACTGTAGGATAACTTTAAGGTATTTTTATTGAAGATTTTGTGTAAGGGGTTAGTTGCGGGAAAGTGTTTTTCAATAAGATCTAGAAATTTCTTGCCAAGTTTTGTTTTTAACATTTGATTGTATGGGGCCGTATACCAGATTATAGTTCTTTTTCTTCTATTTTTAATTTTATTATAGTTGTTGGTGTTTTGTTGCTTATATTTGATATCGATATTTTTGTATCCACTATTTTTTGGGGCTGTTTCGTAGATATTGGTTGACCTGTTAAATGCATTTTCATCACTTGAGTTATTACTGAGTCTACTTACGATCGAGTTAGGAATATGTTTTATAATTGATGGTGGGTGATTGGACTTAGGGTTTACGTAAATTGGAGTAGCGTTATCTTTTAAGTATAGTTCATATGTGTTTTTATCTAAGTTTAATGTGACGTCCAGGAAGTTTGTTATTTTTATGTTAGCTGATACGTCTGCTTTTAGGCCTAATTTTTTCATTTCCTTGTGTATGATTTTCTTAAAGTTTTCTCCCTTGACTTTGTTGGAGTTTTTTATTATAGCTAGTCCGTCATATAGCCGATATCCGAAGTATCGAATATGCTTGTGAGGGTATATAGAATGAATAATCCCACAAGATCTGATGCCTCAGCAGAATCCCTGGCACCCATCGCCAAATCGAACGAATTTTTCATTTTAGTTTTTATCCATTGGTTATTGTTATTTATTAGAACTGATTTTCTACATTTTTTAATGATGTTGATTTCTTCCGAGGATATATCAGTGTATTCCTCGGCAAATTCTAGGGCAATGTTAAAAGGTTCTTCGGATATCGAGGGATAGAAGTCTATGATGTCAAACTGTATAAACGTACATTTATCTTTGTTTTCTATATTTTTAAACCAGGTGATTGCTTCGGTAGTATTTGTCCACTGGTTTAGTTCTAGGTCTTGTTTGATTTGTTTGTTTGCTCTAGAAAGTATAGTTTTGCTAATTCTACCTATTTCTGGTTTAGTTGGGTTTATCAGGCTGGTGCTGGGATTATTATTAAAGTCCCATTTGTGGTCTTTAAGCAGAATGTATGCCTCTCTAGGTTTCAATTTGCCAACGTTATCGCTAATTTTTAATTTATCGGTAATTTGTTTACTTTCAGTATTTATTATATCTATGTAGTCGCATTCGTTTGTGTCTGGATATTTGATATTTTTATATTATATTTCGATTCATTGTGAGTTGATTATATAAACATTAAACGACCCATATTTAAAAAATCAATAAGGTCTTAGGGAATAATGATTTTCTTGAAACTGATATATTTAGATTTTTGCTTAGTATATCTCATAATCAAATTTTTTTATGTTTATATCTCATATTTTGCATGCTTTCAGGCACTAATATGCGGACTTGCCTGCATATCCAAGTTTAACGAGTGAATTACCAACATAGAGAATTCGTTTAAGAAATTTTCAACTCCAGACGTTTACGTTAGCTTTACCGCAGTGCACATTGGATTATTTTCTTTAATTCGCGGAATGCTAGTTTATGAACCTTACTTAGATAATTCTATAAAGTTTTGACTTTTTCTGTTTTTTTTTTCTGTTTTTTCTTGTTTTCTTATCTATCCCAATCACTGCTTATTACTGGTGTTTTCGTTTTTCTTCTTTACCACTTCCCCTCTAATTTTTCACTACTCCTCTTTATTAATTCTTATTCTATTTGCTTTTCATACTGATACATGTATATTTTGAAAAAATTAATTTCTAAATTATATGTTCTTAAATCGGTCCTTGTTTTTGTATTTGAATAATGTTGGTTTTTCCAAGAGTTAAAAGAAAATTACCAAATAAATGAAATTCCTCGAAGTAGTGATTAGTGGAAACATCGTAAAATCTCAGATCGCGACTACTTGTGCCAATGACGACTTTGCCACAGTTTACCATGAAAACAGCATCGGTTACCCACATTTTGAACCGGCGTTTGGTACCTTTGGAATCCACCTCATCATTGCCCGCAATATTATAAGACCGTTCGGAAACAAGCGATGTTGTCCACACAGTAAGAATTCCTTCCTGAAAATTGAAACAGAAAAACGTTGTGAATCTATACTCCTATACTTTTGTGTGTTTTGGTATTCGTATTAAAAACCTTTTTTCTATTTATGATATTTAGTTGCTTCCCCACTGAGCAAATTAGGTATGAGGCTGTTTTTTAATGTGGAGAGGAAGGAGGGGAAGGGAAAGAGGTGACTAGCGTATATATATTTGTTTAAAAAAATTTGTTTACCAAACTCCTCTCAATTTTTGGTTAACATACATGAAACTTAAGATATGGAGAATTCGAACCTATGCGGTACAGAAGTGTAAAAAAAAAAGAAGAATTTGCCAAGTGAAGGTCGAATGGCGATATTACGAATATGTATGCGTAAAGTAATAGCTATTAGTATAATTTTAGCGTTGCCGCAAACATGCCTTGACAAATTTGATATAATTTTAATCTTTAGACTTTCGGATAAAAATATCGAAATTTTGGCCCAAACGGTCACATCTGGCATTTTCACGTTTTTTCCATATAATTTAATGTTTGTCTAATGATAATCGATATATATTTAAAAAAACGCTTAGTCGTGTCACATGATGCGACGTCAGCACGCTTAAATGGCGACTTTTAATACATACATTACCGCCTTCGAAGGGTAACTTAATATTATAACCCAGAGTTAAATATTAATTTTCGAGTCGAAAATTTCGCACCAACGTAATCATCGCATTTTAAAACGTAAAATCCCAAATTTACACGAAAATTGAAAAGGGAAAAATAAAATTATGAGTTATTGAAATTATTTACCAACAAAGATCGAGTATGCATATTTTAAAATATAAACAATGCATTTCTCAATCGTCCAATTGTCCGAGTCGTAATCCAAAACACTATATATAGACAAGTAGGGAGGGAAAAGCGGGGGAGGCATAATGTAAATTAATATATATATATATATATATATATATATATATATATATATATATATATATATATATATATATATATATATATATAATATAGCGTTTGTATCTCTGAAGCATAATACTATTATATTTTATACTTATTATATTTTAATATTACACGAAATATAAGTTAATGGATTTACTGAGATGCCAGGCATAATCTCCTCCTTATTTTCGAGTAGAAGGGGATGATAGTCTGACGTGTTCACGTCAAATGATGACGTCATTAACTTCTGTTAAAAAGATGCATATAATATGTTCATGATGTACTACAGTGACTTAAGATGTCATATTTCAAAAATGACATGACCGAACTGCTGATACCAAAAATCAGTTAAATGAATCGCTGCATGCTTTATTTCATGAAGTAAGTCCCGGAAATGGCAGAAACCGGTTACGAGTTAATATCACTATATTTCATGCAGATTTTTAGTATGGTGGTGGATATGAAGACAGTCCCGGAAATGGCAGACACCGTTTACAAGCTAACATTACAATATTTCATGTATATTTTTAACAGAGGGATGAGGAATATTACGTCAGCCCTGGAAATGGCAGAAACCATTTACAAGTTAACATTACTATATTTCATGTATATTTTTAATAGTCAGATGGTGGATATGAAGTCAATACTGGAAATGGCAGAAACTGTTTACGAGTAAAAATATTACTATATTTCATGTATATTTTTAACAGTCGTGTGTGGCGGATATGAATTCAGTCCCAGAAATTGCAGAAACCATTTAAAAGTTAACATTACTATATTTCATGTACATTTTAAACAGTAGGTTAAGGGATATGAACAAAGTCCTGGAAATGTCAGAAGCCGTTTACGAGTTTACATTACTATATTTCATGTATATTTTAACAGTTGTGTGTGGCTGATATGAAGACAGTCTCGGGAATGGCATAAACCGTTTACGAGTTAACATTACTATATTTCATGTATATTTTTAACAGTGGGAAGGGGGATATGAAGAAAGTCCCGGAAATGGCAAAAACCGTTTACGAGTTAACATTACTTTATTTCATGTATACTTTTAACAGTGGGATGGAGGATATGAAGTCAGTCCTGGAAATGACAGAAACCATTCATAAGTTAAGATTACTATATTTCATGTATTTTTTTAACAGTGACGTTAGGGAAATGAAGACAGTCTTGGTAATCGCAGAAACCGTTTAAAGTTAACATTACTATATTTCATGTATATGTTTAACAGTGGGGTGGGGGATATGAAGACAGTCCCAGAAATGGCAAAAACAATTTACGAGTTAACATTGCTATATTCATGTATATTTTTAACAGAGGTGTGTGGTGGATATGAATTCAGTCCCAGAAATTTGCAGAAACTGTTTACGAGTTAACATTACTATATTTCATGTATATTTTTAAACGTGGAATGAGGAATATGGAGACGAATAAAAATATTACTATATTTCACGTATATTTTCAACAATGGGGTGAGGAATATGAAGACGTCCCGGAAATGGCAGAAACCGTTTACGAATTAACATTACTATATTTCATGTATATTTTAAACAGTGGGTTGGGGGATATGTAGTCAGTCCCGGAAATAGCAGAAACCATTTACGAGTTACCACTACTATATTTCATGTGTATATTTAACAGTGGGATGTAGCGGATATGAAGACAGTCCTGAAAAGGGCAGAAACCGTTTACAAGTTTACATTACTATGAAACATGAGTTATTTGATTAATGTGTTTTTAATGAAATAAACAGCCCATGCAATGTATCAAAGTTATTATTTTAGTAAGAGGAGACCGATAATGTTGGTTTAATTATAAAAATTAATTGTCGAAAATCGTAACATATCCAAGAATTATGAAAAATGATAAAATCTGAGTTATTTGATTGGTGTGTTTGTAATGAAATAAACAGCCTAGACAATGTATCAAAATTATTATTTTAGTAAGAAAGAGGCGATAATGTGGGTTGAATCACAAAAAATGATTGTCGAAATTAGTAACATATCCAAAAATTATGAAAAATGATGAAACGTGAGTTATTTGATTGGTGTGTTTGTACTGAAATAAACAGCTCAGACAATATATCATAGTTATTATTAGGTGGGGCGATAATGTGGGTTAAATGACTTTATTTTATGTATATTTTTAACTGTGGGTGGGTGGAATATTAAGCCAGTCCCAGCAATGGCTGAAACAGTTTACGATCTCAGATTACTTTAATTCATATATATTGTTGGTCTTTTGTGGAGGTGAACTAGGCCAGTTTTGTAAGGGGTGATTCATATTTTTCTGAATTTTCAGTGTTAACTTCGGAGAATGACATCACTGTTTTAGTGCAGAGTAGGAAGAAGCATGATCATGCTGCTTTTAAACGTGTCCTTGAGTTCTCTTGGGATTACCAAACCTTCACTTTTGGGGTGAGGCTGGAGAGAGTAATGTCCGTTTTGGGGTCACAAAGCAATCTCACACAATGTCATATTACAAAAAATTATGGAATACCTGGGAGAGAAAGAACCTAGTAATGTGAAATTTTATAGTGAAGCAAGGGTTGCCTAATCACGTAGTTTTTGTATTTGCACTTTTGTTTAATAACAGTTTATCTTGGCATTATTGTAGGCTGTTAGTAGGCATTGTGTTGAGGTGAGTGATCCGAGCATTGGGTTTCCAGCTTTGTCTTTACTGTTGGAGTATATCTTGCAGAATATGCGGATAGGCAATGTGCTTGCATATCTCCTTGTATCTACCTTCAGGTTGAAGGTACGAGTCCCTGAGTGATCCATCAACTTGATACTTGAATCAACAAATGTCTCATTTCGAGGATCTTTCATATTTGGCAATTTTCCGCTGTTGGTTTTGATGGGTGAGATTTTCCATTACTGTGTCTATGTCAGCTATGGCCTGGTCATCATGTTAGACAACACTGTTGACTTTCCTGGATGTCTCATTTGTATACAATTGTGAGGCCAGGGTTTTCCTTGTTGTCTCTTGGTGCTTTCCTGAGATGCCGACTGTAGCCCAGTGGCCTATTTGGTCACATGTGTTGCATGTGTCATTTTTGGCGGGTCAGTATTCTTTACCAAAGCGATACCTTCATGCACAATAATTGCAATCCTGTCCATGTTTTCTATCACTCCTTTGCCGTTAGTATCACGGTTTATTGTGGCTATTTGTGGTGATCCCTGTAGCTGGTGGAGATGGCTGACATATACTGCTGATGCCTCATGTGAATGGGCAAGTTTACCAGCCTTTTCAATTTTGTAGCATCTTGGTTTGTTTAATAGTTCCTTTTGTAGTTCGGGTATGAGTGTGCTGGCAATTAATAACTCGATGAGACGTTCGTTTACTTTGTTGACAGTGAAGTCGCATTTCTTAGCTAACAGTCGACATCTGCTAACGAATTGGTTTTTGTTGATATTTGCTGAGTTCAAGTGTACAGGTGCAGTGATTAGTTGCCAGTTCGAGCTATTTCGATGGATACAGTGAATATTACTTGTGGTCTTTGCGATCCTCAAGTGTTATCGACCAACTGTTGTATCAGTGTAGATCTTCTTCAGTGCCAGCAAGGAGAAATAGGAGCACCTTTTCTTCGTGTTTTGTTGCTTTGACGATTAAATAAATCTCCATACGTTGTCAAAATAGTCTGCAATGTTTGGCGAGCCCCAGTCAAAACTTGTATTGACACTGTACTTATGACAGTATGAAATATTTATCTTACCTGTTTTTGCTCCCAGACAGTGGCAAAAATTAACATAACAATTAAAACAAAGCATACATTTTAAATTCGACACAAATTTTCTCCTTTCTTCATTGTAAAAAAGGAAATGCCTAATTTGCTCCTGAATAGAGCTGGTAACAACCTTGAAAGGTAAAAGTTCATTATCTTCAGCAGAAACTGGTATTCGGGTACAGCACTGTTCGTAGATGGGTCCATTGCAGCCGTTTGAAAGAGGTTGGTATGAGGCCTTCTGATGAAAACATTCAAGTCTACACATAAGTCGACATTACAGAAGTCCATAATTACTGTTCATTTGAAGGAAAATTCCTTACTGACAGGTCGACAATTCAGACCTTAAAAAGTCTCTGGGAGACTTTGTCTAATCATTTAGGCTTAAAATTAAAGTCTCATGAGACGAAGGGTAGAGGCGCTCAAATGCCTCATATTCATAGAACTGAGTTCTACCCTTCTTTCTTGCTCGGCTGCATGTCTGAAAAAGAAGCATTGAAATTCCTGCCAAACGCATCACTCGACAGTTAAAACAATGCCCAATATGATTGGTCTAAACAAAGATAGTGGGTGACCAAATCATCCAATGAGGGACTTTCTTATAATTGTAGAATTTCTTACAATATCTGCCTGTTAGTAGCGGTTATGTTGTAAACGTCATGCAAGCAAGAATTTGTGTAGCATTCATGCTAAAGATTTGTGTAGCATCCACGTTAAAAAAAATGAATTACTGCTTTACCAGTGACCTAAAAATAAAAGAACTCTTTTTTTCTTTCCTGCCCCGAATTACCTCCCATGTTTTTCTCTCCCTCTGAAGGACAGCAGTAGCAGTGATCGGCCATCTTTCTTTCCTCTTGTTTTTCTGCTAGCACACTTTTTAGTTGAATAAAGCTTAATACAAGCTATATATAAACTGCATCTTCAATCTCATTTCGTCCTACATTTTCACAACAATTTATTTAACTAAAAAGTAAAAGATGGAAAAATATCTTAAACCGGACCGACTGGATGTGGATGCCAATAAACCTGACACTGCAGACACATGGTGTCACTAGAAAAAAAATCTTTCCACATCTTTCTTGAGGCGGCCGGCGAAGCGCAGCATATTCCTCTAACAGACAAGTAAAAAATATGTTTACTTATTAACCTTGTCTCTCCAACTATATTTAAATATATATCGAACATGGACGACTACAACACTGCTGTGGATAGTCTAGAAGAGGTGTTCATGCAGCCTAAAAATACAATATTCTGCAGGCATTTACTCGCTGCTCGTCATCAACAAACTGACGAAAGTGTCGACCAGTACTTACAGGTCCTTAATACACTCGTCTAGGACTGCGAGTTCCATGCTGTCACAACTACACAGGCGAGGGATGAATACGTCAGAGACGCTTTCATTAATGGAATTTCGTCCAACTACATTCAACAAAGACTCCTAGGAAACAAAAGGCTGGATTTAAGCATGGAGTATGACCAGGCTTTAACCCTTGAAATGGCACAGAAGCAATTAGCCTCCTACTCTCTACAGAACTCTTTGAATGCATCTGCCTCCGCTGTCTGAGTGTGATGAGGGACACACTATAGCTGCAGCCTCAGGACAAAAATGCTTCTTCTGTGGGAACCCGGGGCACAGTAGATTTGTCTGAAGCTCCGTTTGCAAAATTGCAACAAGAAAGCGTGTCTGCAGATCCCCTACAGCAACTGCTATCAACCACGGTGAGTCGATTCTTGCTTCTTCTATTCCATCTTACAATTAGCTTCCAGCGAGTTATCGATGACATAATCAAGCTTGGAGACCTCAAAAGAACCTATGCCTACATTGACAACCTCACTATCTGTGGCCAAAACCATGCAGAACATAATAACCATCTGAAGCAGTTCATGAATAGCATGGATAAGTACGGTTTGAAACAATGAAAACAAATGCCATTGTTTGCTTAGCTCTGTGAATCTGCCCGAATATACAATAAGCAGTGGTTCAGTAAGAACCGACAGACTCAAGGGATTGGTGGATCTGACTCTACCATACTTCTCTTCAACGAACTATGGGGATGTTTTCCCACTATTCTGTGTGGATTTCAAACTTTTCAGAAAAACTACATCCCCTAACTAGGGTCACCCACTTTCCTCTCAATGAGGAACAAACGGATGCCTTTAAGTATCTGAAGAAAGAAATTGCAAAAGCATCCCTGGTAGGTATAGACTAAACTCTACCCTTTGAGGTTGAAACTGATGCTTCAGAACATGCTACAGCCACCTCACCCAAAATAGTCGTCCTGTGGTTTTCTTTTCTAGGACTTTAATATCTGCTGAACAGAAACACTCTTCAGTCATAAAAAAGGCATACGCTATTGTAGAAGCCATCTGAAAATGGCGACACTTACTACTCAGAAAGCATTTTAAACTTGTCACTGATCAAAAATCTGTTTCTTTTATGTTCAACCCTAAAAGCAAAAGTAAAATAAAAAATGAGAAGATCACAAGATGGAAGATAGAACTTGCCTGCTTCAGCTACGACATAACCTATTGTCCAGGAAAACAAAATGCAGCTGTACACGCTCTCTCTGGAATTTGCTCATCCACCATTTTTATTGAGAAACTATACGCTCTGCACAGGGATTTGTGTCACCCTTGAGTACCCCGAATGGTGCACTTTGTTAGAAGCAAGAATATGCCATATTCTGTAGATGATGTAAGAACAGTAACCAGATCATGCCAGATCTGTTCTGAGATAAAGCCTAGATTCGTTAAAACTCTGCCTCAAACATTCATTAAGGCAAGTCAACCCTTTGAAAGGTTAAGTAAAGACTTTAAGGGACCTTTGCCAACAAATTCTTGAAATCGATTCTTGCTAACTGTAATAGACGAATATTCCTGTTTCTCTTTTTCTTACCCTCGTGTGGATGTATCGGCAGCAACTGTCAAGAAACACCAATTTGTTTTCTATTTTTAGAAATCCTTCATACATACATTCTGATCGGAGCACTGCTTTCATGCGTGATGAACTAAAAGAATTCTTTTTCTCACGGTGCATTACTACCAGTCAGACAACTGCTTTTAATCCACAAGGCAACGGTCAAGTAGGCATAGACCGATTCATACCATCCAAAAAATTCCAACAAAAACCTAACAGCCAACCATGGTTCTCCCCAGAATGTGCTGCTGCAAGCACGCATAGAAATCACTTTTTCCATAGCTACCAATGTAATAGATGTACTGAGACTAAAGCTGCTTTCAGGACTGCCAGCAACCACTGTAAAAGAGTAATAAAAAATGCAACAGAGCTATATGCTTAGTCCGTTAAATCCAAAATAGTTGAGCGAGGCTTGGTTCCCACCAGTTTTGGCAAATAGCAAACAGATCCTGAACAGAAGCGTGCATTCTATTCCAACCATCATTAATGGACCTGAGGTCATTTCATCACCATCAGACAAAGCCAAACTATTTGCCAAGAAATTTGCTGCTAATTCTATCCTATGCGACGAGGCCATGAATTCCCCATATTTCTTCCTATAACAGACAACATGCTATGCAACATACAAATATCTGTGTGTGATGTCACCAAGCTAATCAAGAACCTTGATTCCAGTAAAGCAACCGGCCCTGACGACATTCCAACTATAGTGTTGAAAAAGCTTCAACCAGAACTTGTCTCCATACTTACAAATCTGTTTAAGCATTGCCTTAAGGAGAATTGTTTTCCAACACCCTGGAAAACCTCATCAGTATGCCCTGTATTTAAGAATTCAAGTGACAGGTCATCTCCCTCTCAGTACAGACCAATAAGTCTCCTCTGTGTTATGAGTAAGTTGCTGGAATCCATATTAAATAAAGAAGTAGTCAACCACCTCAGCAGAAATAACTTTCTTAGTGACATGCAATATGGTTTCCGTTCTGCTAGATCTATAGCAGATGTGCTATATCTCATAGGTTATATCTCATAGGATTAGTGAATCTCTCGACAAAGGCTTCCTTTCTTGGGCAATTGCTCTTGACATATCAAAAGCCTTTGATATGGTATGGTATTAGGCCTACTTCACAAGATTTCCAGCTACGGTATAACTGGAAATGTTTTCTCAATTATTAAATCATTTCTCTCTGATAGGCTCATAAGAGTACTTCGGGGCGCCTCCGATAACAGGGAGAACTGGAGCGCTGAAATAGAAAGAAATACTGGTAAAAGAAGACATTGTCTTCTTATAAAAATGAGGACGTGTAACGCGACTTTGTTATGAATTCATGAGGTTTTATATATCCAATATATATATGTGTTTTCCCGAAACTCGGGTTACAAAGAAAGACAGTGCATTTTGTAAAGTCAGTATTAATGTTCAATACTCCTCTTGGCTACCTAACGGGAGCTGAAGAGTGAGGCATGTGTTCTGTGTCTAGTCGCCGTGGAAGTAAAAGACGTTTCCTTCACTCGAATGTCCCACGTAAACCATTCTCGCTTTACATTGGCTGGAACCTCTGATGACGTATAAGAAGAAAGGAAGGAAAAGAGAAAAGAGTAGGGAGAAAGAGAGAACTAAGGTGAGAATACAGCCTAGTCTCGTAGTAGTAGCAGCTCACTACACTATCATTCCATCATAAACGCTCTGATCCCCGTCTGGCATCAATTGAAATGGATGGCTCTCGTCTTGGGGAGGCTCCATGTTTTGGCAAGCTTCTGGATTTGACCTTTACTCCTGATCTGAAATGGAACACATACATCAAATCTGTTGCCAAGGTTGCTGGAAAAACGGTCAGATACTTCTACCGCTTCACTAGATATCTCACTGCTGATGCAATTCTCTATCCATATAAAAGCGAAGTACGCCCAAGGATGGAGTACTGCTGACATATCTGAGCTAAAAACAGCCTATCCTGCCTTGACAGAGTACAAAATAAACTTCGTAGCCTAGTGGGGGATGCCCTTTTCTCTTCCCTGCAACCTCTTTCCCACAGGAGAGACATTGCGAGCCTGTCGTTGTTTTATCGTTATTTCCATCGGAAGTGCTCGTCTGAGCTCCAATCTCTGGTCCCCCTCGCCCATATTTCATGAAAAACACCCGTCTAGTTGAAACTACTGTCAGTAATTTTCCCCACTCTTTATCTGTGCCAAAATCAAAACGTAGATTCCATGAACAAAGCTTCTTTCTTAGAAGTACACGCCTGTAGATCTCTCTTCTGTTTACCTGTTTCTCACCTAACTACAACTTGGATGTCTTCAAGTCCAACATAAACAAATTCCTGATGAACTGCCCCCTTAAGTAAGATACTTTATCAGATCTCCATTACTAGTAATTACTACGATAGTGTCCCATTGATTACTGTACACGCAATAACCCTTATCCCCGAGTGGTCTCCGGGCCTTAATAAGTGGTGACTTCCCTATAAAAAAAAAGTGGAGAGATACTAACAGTGAGCCTTGCTCTACGGTCAAACAATCACCCCGTAACTAGTTGGGGAAAGGTGCTAGATGTAGCACTCCACTGCATTCGCTCATAGCTCTTGTAGAGGACTAGGATATATAAATCCTTATCCCGTTACAAAAGAAAATAATGAAATGAATGGAATGAAGGAAACAAAAACTCAATTGCTGATTAAGATAAACGTGTCGTTTATTTACTGTCGAAAGAATGAATGTTTTAGATATAACATGTGTTCATGTCCGCGACTGGTGGTGTAGAAAGAAAAGGAAATGTGTTTTCATCTCACTATCGTTTGTTCGCGCGTGGGAAGAGAAGTGAGTAATGTAGTGGAAATGAGAATGATAGTCCAGTGTGTAGACAAAGACAAAAGATAGAGGGTTGACATCAGTTAGCAGTCAGCTATGCGAAGGTATTCTCAGGGACAAGTTGTATATATAGAGAGAGAAAGAGTGAGAATGTCAATCCAGGTTATGGAGATAGGAAGCGTATAAAATGTACGTACTGTTTGTTAGCTTTTTGTCCCACATAGCAAGTGGCGTGAGGTATGCGCGTGCGCGCGCCTGCTGAAAAGGCATGTTGGCAGTACGTAGACCGACCAGCTTGGAAGCTGGTCTAAAAAGGTCTGGAAACAGCTTGTCTCTTGCTTTTATACTTGTTTCCGGTGGTCTTTTGCGTATGTGTGTATTTCCTTTGAAAGAGGAAGTGACGTTGTCCATGCGTGTGTGTATATACATGTGAATGTGAGTGTATGTACGCGAATGTGAATATATGTACATGTATTGACGTGGGCGCATATGTTTGTGTGCGCGTATGTATATGACAAGTAATATAGCTTGAAATGTGAACGTGTGTTTTTGTGTGAGACTAGAAAAGGGTCGTGCACTCTCCACCGCCTCGAACTGTACTCCTCATGGACGTTTGTTTAATTTCAGAAGGAAATCTACTTCTGGCGATTCTATGCCTCCTTGGTTAGCCAAATCAAGATCTGCGCTCCCATGGCGCCACGTACATGGAAGTAAATATGAACCCTTAGTTGAGACATGGAAATTCTGGATGTTAATCCGAATTATGCACATGTGCGACTTAAGAATGGACGAGAAACGACAGTGTCTCTACGCCATATTGCACCACTTAGTGACAAAAATAACTATTCAGACTGAACTTGATTCTACGAAGGACCCTACCAAGTCTAGTCTTCATCATACTCCTCCACCAAACATCACCCAAGACTCTGCTATTAACACTCTAGTGGACATCGAAAACTATGCCGATGAAACCGGCACTCCTACATCTCCTCACCTCTTACACTTGGATGATTTGCAAAGAACTTCCTTTGAAGATGCTGCTGTATTAAATCTCAGACGCTCGTCTCAAATTCGTCGCAAACCTCCGTATTTAGCTGAAAATAATCAGGACAGCAGTAGCAGCGATCGACCATCTTTCTTTCCTCTTGTTTTTCTGTCGGCATACTTTTTAGTTGACTAAAGCTTAATACAAGTTTGATATATAAACTTCGTCTTCAATCTCATGTCGTTCTACATTTTCAAAACAACTGGGATGTTTTAGGGTTGTTTATTGTATTATCCAGTTATGCTGCCACCATGTAAAGCCATGTGGTGTATTATTAAATATACATAACCCGAACACGTGCCTTAATTATAGTTTATAAGCTGTCATGGCATATATTTTATTGATAAATACGCATATTGAAAATGGATTGACGTTTCGGGAATCTGTAGAAGACCCTAAGTACCCTAACTCGCTACAAGAAAAAAATAATGAAACGAATTGAATGAAAGAAACAAAGAACTCAAATGCTGGAATAAAATAAACATGTCGTTTATTTTCTGTTGAGAAATGAAAGTCTTGGGTGTACACGTGTTCATTCAGCCATTGACGACTATGCGTGTTGAAGGAAAGGGGAATGCAATAGATAAACGCGAAGTGGCAAGCCGGCCTGTAGAAAGAGAGGGTTAAGCTCAGTAAAGAGTCGCGCACATGTCTGTGTTGATGGGCCAAAACCGAAGGGGAGATAGAGTGAGAAAGTCAATCCAGGTTATGGAGATAGAAAGCGTATAAAGTGTACGTACGGTCTGATAGTTTTTTGTCCCACATAGTAGCAAGTGGTGTGAGGTACGCGTGCATGCTGAAAATGCACGCTGTCGGTCCGTAGACTGACCAGCTCGAAAGCTGGGCCAAAAAAGGAAAAAGCCGCTTATTGCTCTTTCTTTTATACTTATTTCCGGTGGTCTTTTGTGCATGTGTGGATTTCCTTCGAAAGGGAAAGTGACGTTGTCCTTGTGTGTGCACGTGTGTGAGTATACACGTGAATGTGAGTGTATGTACGCGAACGTGAATATATGTACGTGTGTGGATGTGTGCGCGTATGTATATGACAAGCAATATAGCTTGAAATGTGAACGCATGTTTTTGTGTGAGACTAGAAAAAGCTCGCGCAATACTCCCCTTCCTAGGAAAAAAATATATGCAGTGTATATATATATATATATTTGTAAGTAATGTTTTTGCCAATTGATTTTTCGTCCTGTTTTTTTTTTTTTGCTGTTAGTGTGGTTGTTTGAAAAAAACGTCAAAAACGGAGTGTGTTCGTAAAAAAAAAAATTTAACTTATGTGTGGAAAAGGCGTTTACTCTTTTTTTAGGGTGATATTTGTTCGGTTGTTTTATTGTGTGCTGACATCTGCAACGAGTTGCTTGGGCAGAGAAGTGAATTGTTCGTTTGGAAGGAAATTTTTTTTGTTTCGTTATTGATGTCGTGTGTCAAGTTGACGGTATCTTTGCAAGTGAGTCTGCGGTAATGTGTGCATTGTTTGGACAGGGCGCTAGTTGCGCATTCGTTCTTGTTGAACGAGTTTCCAGTTGCCGTTGTCTTTGCATGTGAGTTTGTGGTAGTGTGTGTACATTGTCTGTACGGGCGTTTGTTGTGCATTCGTTCGTGGTTGCCGGCTGTCAACGAAACTTCCAAGTTGTGAGTTTATCAGCGTGCGTGGTGCATCTCAACTCGTATTGTTGATTCAACTTCTTCCTATGTGTTGATAGGGATGTCCTGTAATTGTTTCTTTGTTGTTGCGTCTGCTGTGTGGGAGAGAATGTGTATAGGCCTATGTAATATAGCTTGAAATGTGAACGCATGTTTTTGTGTGAGACTAGAAAAGGCTTGCGCAAATTCGAAACGAAAAGAGTAGGCGATATCATTACAACTGTTTCTTGAACAGCAGATATATGTCTTGATTTCAAATTGCGTATTGCTTCTATATTTCTTTTCAGCCTAATTACCCAGTTTTTTAATCTAATTCTTGCCTGGCAAAGTAACTGTAAAATCTAAATGTGACGACGTTCAGAATCTATTCAAAATATATAAGCAGAATATTGGTTTCTTCCTTTCCTTCTCCTTAAAAAAAAAAGAGAAAGCTATCACTAAATGACCCCAAATGTAAAGTGTATCCCCCCCCTACTCCAATGACCTGGGGTAGAATTCCTTAGCGTCATTTGCATGGTGGTCGAAGAGAGCCACACAGCTCAATTTTAGCTAAGTACATTTTTATTTTTATTTTTTTATTTATTTATTTTTTTTGCGCACTTTATTTTATTTTTATATTTTATTTTATTCTATTTTTACTTATTTTATTTTTAAAACCAAACAAATCTAACCCTCTTTTTTCGTTTGTGCTCATATCATTCTATGTAATTTTATCTTATTTCTCACAAATCTTGACCATTCTTGATTCACTTATTTTAAAACAATTTCCTGGCAAATTTTTCTTTTTTACCATGTCACATCGACGTAGTAATGGGGTGGGGGAATCCCTATTTAGCTTATTTAGATGACAGAAGAACTTTATTTAAGTACAATACTTAATATTAATAGCCATGGTAAGGTGCAAAAAAAAAAAAAAAAAAAAAAAAAAAAAAAGTGCCGCCCAATTTTAACTCTCACTATTCGTAACCTAAATATGCGGTATCTTAGCTGTGATACTAGAGCTATTCTTCCTGAGTGGATGCTATGCTCTGTGCGTGACCTTAATGTCTGCCTATAAATACAAAATATGAATTTCCGATCCGCCATGAACTAGTTCTTGTAACTGGAACAAACACCCAACTGCTAGCTACGAAATCCCAATATACATTTTACCTCCAAGACCTGTCTAACCTGCATGCGCAAAAAAAAAAAAAAAAAAAAAAAAAAAACTTACCTGCCACTCTAAATCCTAATGTAGATATGTTTCTTGTAAATTAATAACCCCTGTCTCTTGAAGGCTAACAATCTGCTCCTTCTCACCAAACCGCCACTTAACTCCTACATTTCACACCGTTTTGTACTGGAATCTTTAACTTCCAGCCCCTAACCCTCACATGCTAACTGCTTAGTCATTACTACACATCTATACAATTCTACCCTTTAGACATGCATTGGAGTTCAGTCCTATTCCAGTTGGTATTTAACAGCCAAAGTATGTACTCGGAAGCAAAGCACACCGCACTGCATTACACAACTATGTCTCCTCTTAGATAGCTTTGCAACGCTAATACGAAACTGAACCAATGCTCCTTGCTATGCTAAATGTCCATAACTCTTACTTGAAAGCTGAAAACATCTCTCAATAATAGAAACTCACTTTGTACCTTTCAACTTTAAAACCAGCCCATATATCTATTTACCAAATTACACATGACTCAAAACATACTGTTTTATCCGTACTATATTGCACTTGCATCTCATGCCCTGCTGTCATCTAAAATATAGTTTGGGCACAACTCGTAGTTCAATTCTTAACACCTACTCACACTTTAATGTTATACTAGGCCCAAGCTCCCATGAATAAAGAAAAAATTAAAAAAATAAAGAAAAATAATAAAAAATGTATATATATAAGAGAAAGCCTCAAACCACATTATCTCCTCCGAACAAGCCTCCTTACAATCATAGTTGCTTACACTGCATGAGCTCTACTCAACCCCTTTATCCAGTAACAATGAAATAACAATGTCCCTAATTCACTTTGAGGAGTGTAACTATTTAGCAGATATATAACCTCTACAAACTAACCCAATAACATTAACTAACCACGCGGGGTCGCAGAAATACCTGGATTAGAACCCAGGAGCGGAGCAAACCCTCTCAGTGGTGACGGACCCAGGAGATCTTTCCAGATCATCCATCTAGGAGACGGAAAACTCTGAAACTAAACCAAAGAGGAGGGAGGCCTCTTCAGTCTTGGATGACAACCTTCCTAGAGCTGGTGACTCAAACAAATTACCGGTTTGCAAACCTAAATTGCTTAAGGAGTAAATAGGTCCTGCCTATCACCCGGCTTCCATACTCCTTCTTTGCCTATTAGTCAGGCGCAGAGATACTATCACAGTGATTCAACAGAAACACCCATTGGTAGATCTTGTTTCTTGTCTAGGGCAATGAACGCCGTTTCCCCCACTCCCGACACACCCCACCTCTAAAGCTGGGCACTTGAGAATGCTTGAGTATCATATATGCCTGAGCAATTAGATTGGGTTGACCTTTCTCTGATGGGTTGGAAAGGGACCCTGCACTCATCCTGCAGTCCTAGTTGATGGAGGGTCAGCTGATGGTCTACTTGTGATGCATGTGATATTCTGCATAACCTCCTGCTCGGCTTCCCCTAACCTAACTGAAACTCATTAAAAAATGATGACAGTACAATCTAAAAATAAGCTTAAATCAGGCTTAGGGTCAAACAAATCCAACTTGCCTCCTCCCTTGAGGCTTGCATTCACAAATATCCGTGGGCTTAGAACTAATTTAGCTGATGTTGAAGCATTTCTCCTAACAAATACCCCGGATATCTTAGCACTAAGTGAGACTAACCTACACTCCTCCATCCCCTCTAACTACTTTAACATGCCTGGATATCTCCCACTCTGCCGTAAGGACTCTGACAGACATATGCACGGACTTGGAGTTTACATTCGTAATACCCTTCCCTTGACTAGAGAAACAAACCTAGAAACGGATGATCAAGCCTTTATGTACTTTAGACTAATCATGCAACACAACATTAGCTACTTTTACTTTCTCTACCACTCTCCCTCGACCCAAGACTGCACCATAATAAACAAAGTATCTGACAGCATAGACACAGCACTCTCCTTTGACACTAGCGCCCAAGTACATGTATTTGGTGACTTTAATGTTCATCATAAAAACTGGCTTGGATTCTCTACTTGCACAGATGCAGCAGGCAATGCAACTCATAGCTTCTCTGTATCTCACTCCCTATCGCAAATTGTTACTTTTCCAACCCGCTTCCCTGATCAGGAAGAACAACACGCATCAATATTAGATCTGTTTTTGACCACAGTTCCTGATGACTGTGTAACGAAAGCCGACAGCCCACTTGGGAACGCTGATCATGCGGTGATAATGGTTGAAATCGCCCTAAACTCTAGACCCAAAACTGAAGAGCCAGTGCTCAAAACAACGAGATATTATGAGAAGGCTGACTGGGAAGCCATCAGAGATCTTATCAGAGACGCCCCATGGAGAAATATTTTTTCTCTTCCTGTTGAACGGTGTGCAACCGAGACCACTGAATGGTTCAAAACTGCAATCGAAGCGCATGTTCCCACTCTATAGCAAGCCCCCACTCTCCCCAATGGTTTACTTCAACTTGCGCAACTGCCATTGCCCAAAGGCAGCATGCATTCCGCAGGTTTAACCGACATAAGTCCAGTTCAAACAGACAGAAGTACATAGAAGCTAGAAGTAACGTTAAGAAAGAAATAGCGACAGCTAAGAGGGAATTTACTGAAACCACTAAAAAACGCATCGAAGCACAAAAACTAGGAACTCGTGACTTCTGGAAAATCTACAACAGTGTAGTAAATAATGGGCAATCAACAATTCCTCCACTAACCAACAATCACGAGGTTCTTTGCTCAGCAACCGAGAAGGCTAACATGCTTGCCAGTCGGTTTGCCTCAAACTCCACACTGGACCCTCTAAACCACCCCCTACCTCAATTTTCTACGCGGACAGACACCACGCTTGACGATCTAATAATCACCCCTGCTCAGGTTCATGCTATCATAAAAAACCTTGACACTTCAAAAGCATGTGGACCCGACCTCATCCCAGCTGTGCTATGAAAAAATTGCTCAGCCGAAGTAGCTCCAGTTCTCTCCAAACTCTACAACAAATGCCTTAATGAATCTTGCTTTCCGGGCTGTTGGAAAACTGCTTCTGTGGTACCAGTATTCAAGAATTCTGGCGAAAGAACTGACCCATTAAATTATCGCCCTATTAGCCTCCTCCCACTTTTTGCCAAAATATTTGAGACCTTAATTAACCATGCTCTAGTCCAGCACCTTACAGATGCTAAACTTCTGACCGACCAACAATATGGATTTAGACAAGCCCGTTCCACGGCAGACATCCTCACTGTAATCTCTGAACGCATATACCATTCACTGGACAAAGCGGGAGAGGGCAGAGCGGTAGCTCTAGATATATCCAAGGCTTTTGACAGGGTATGGCATGAGGGTCTCCTCAGGAAGATTAGATCATATGGCATAACTGGTAGAATACTTAACATAATTAAATCCTTCTTAGATAAGAGAAAAATCCAGGCTGTCCTCGACGGTCGTACATCTAAACAATATGATATAAATGCGGGAGTGCCCCAGGGATCTATCCTTGGACCTCAGCTGTTCCTGATATTCATAAATGACCTCCCCGACAAAATTGCCTCTGAGATGGGTATATATGCTGATGACACCACACTCTATAGCAGGCACGACAGGAAAACAAATGAACATATATCTAAAGTAATGGCAGAAACACTAGAGGATGACCTCCAATCAGTAGTGGAATGGGGACAAAAATGGATGGTCACGTTCAATGCCGCCAAGACAAAACTGGTTTCATTCAATAATTACAAGAAACCTTCTCTACCACCTATAGCAATGGCCAACGACTCTTTATCTGAGAGTACGTCTCTCAAGCTCCTTGGCCTAACGTTCACAGGAAACATGAGCTGGAACAATTACATCGAGAGCATTGCCAGGGCCGCTGCGAGGAAGGTGGGCTCTCTCTACCGTGCTAGAAAACTTCTAACACCCGAAAGTATCCTGTACCTCTACAAGGCCACTATTCGCCCATGTATGGAGTATTGCTGTCATATTTGGGCTGGTGCATCGGCTACTAGTCTCTTGCTCCTTGACAGGGTTCAAAAGAGAGTCGCAAATCTGATAGGCCCTAAACTGGCATCTAAGCTTCAGCCTCTGTCCCATCATCGAAACGTTGCATCCCTCTGCCTGTTCTACAAGTATTATAATGGTGAATGCTCTGATGAACTGCAAGCACTTGTGCCCCCACGACGTAAACACCCTCGAGAGACACGACAAGCTGCAAAATCCCACCCCCACACTGTAGAGATCCCTAGATGTAAAAGATCTTTCTACTCCAGTAGTTTCTTCCTCAGAACTGCTAGACTTTGGAATTCCATTCCAGGTCACTGCTTAGTGCTTCCCCAACTGTACTGACATGCATAAGTTCAAGTGCAACGTGAACCAACATCTCGCTGCCCAAATCCCTACATACTACCCCAGTAGATGTTTCCCTTGATAGTAGCCCCCTGGCCCTACACCAAAGTGGCAATGTTCCTTGTTTGGGGTGAAAATGTAATTAAAAAAAAAAAAAAAATTTCCCTTGAATAAAGTAGGTCCACCCCCCACATGCAATTCATTTGCGTTCTTTTTAAGTTACACATACTAGGTGCAAATACAAAAACTCTCCATGGCTGGATACCCAGTACCAGGATGTTCAATATTGTCTCTTGTTACTTTACTCATTTTGGATTAGTTCAGTTTTGAAAGTTAATCTATTATATTATAAAACTCAAATTGTCTTGCTTGATGTTGAAATCGTGTTTCCGGTCTACAGCTCCTGGTTTGAAAAATTCTGCGCATTTTTTCGCGTTTAGGATATGCAAATAAAAACAAAACTAAATCCATTCTGCTTTTTTACATCGACATTTTACGAATTTTATTTATATTTTCCATTGCAAGTTGGAATCGTTTTCAAACAAAAACAAAAACAAATGTTTACGATTTAATATACTCTGTAATTGACAGTTTAAAGATGACAAATTACTAAAGTCAGCTCGCCAGTCGTTGAAACAATATAGATAGAAGTTTTTATAATTTTATACAATATAAACGTTTTTATTTTTTAATTTGAAATATAAACGTTTTTATTTTTTAATTTGAAATATAAACGTTTTTATTTTTTAATTTGAAATATAAACGTTTTTATTTTTTAATTTGAAATATAAACGTTTTTATTTTTTAATTTGAAATATAAACGTTTTTATTTTTTAATTTGAAATATAAACAGGATTTTTTAAAAACAAATATTGTTCATGGACGCTTTTGATTATACGAGGAAAATTATTACGGTTTTAGCGCCCCAAATTTTCAAAAGGATTATTTCGGTTGTATTTTCATTGCAAGTTGAAATTGTTAAAAAAAAAAATGTTTTTCTAATGTAAAAATATTGTAATTGTTAAAAAAATGTTTTTGTAATGTAAAAATATTGTAATTGTTAAAAAAATGTTTTTCTAATGTAAAAAAAGAGATAACAAAATACTACTCGATCAATTTACATATTAAAAAAATGGTACTCAGTCCTGCAGTATTTTACCCACCGATTTCACGATCTTAGCCGAGCGTTGACGAACGCTTTCGGCGTTAACGCCGACGAAAGCCGAGAATTCGGAGCTACGGTGCAAGAACGCTAAAAGTATGTGAATAGCAACAACATTACAAGGAAAAGATATTACACACACACACAACAAAATGGATAAAATTAATACAAAAAATTTGGATAAAATAAATCACAAACACTTACCGTAAGTTTTTTTAAAGTAGAATAAATTTATTTTGTTGAATATTTTTTTTTTTGGTTCATTTTGTTTTCCGATAGCTTTTTTTTTGGGGGGGGGGGTAAGCAACAGTAATAAACACTTCAATGTTTTTTTTTTTGTGTGTTTTTAACAAAACGTTATTAAACAGTAACAACAATGTTTGTGTTTTTGGTACTCCTGCAGTATTTTACCCACCGATTTCACGATCTTAGCCGAGCGTTGATCGACATCCGTCGGAAAACGCCGGAACATGGCGAGCGGTACGATACTCTATCAGCCAATCAGGGCGCTTCAAACGAACGCGCAGCAGACGAATAATTTTCATTGAAATTACACACATAGCGTTTCATTTCAGTTATTTTATTGTTCAAAGTAAAAATACACAGCCTTTCATTTCAGCTATTTAATTTAGCGATAAAAAAAAAAAAAAAAAAAACCGGGAGCTGTTGGAAACATATTTATGCGAATTTATGTGGAGACAAAAATTTGGACACAACCCTTCTTTTGTCTCCATAATAAATCAAATCGCGGAAGGCTACCCGGTTTGGGAAGGAGCTTCTTTCCACATCCTCTGCTCCCTACTTTGCCTCTCTACAGTCAGTAGAAAATCTTCCAGTCGGAACTAAAGATAAACAGTAATTGTTGTCCCCCCCCCCACAAACATTACTGAAAAAACAAAATAAAAACAAAAAAACATTGTTGTTACTGTTTAAGAACGTTTTGTTAAAAACACACAAAAAAAAAAACACTGAAGTGTTTATTACTGTTGCTTACCCCCCCCCCCCCCAAAAAAAAAGCTATCGGAAAACAAAATGACCCCCCCCCCCCCAAAAAAAAAAATATTCAACAAAATAAATTTATTTTACTTTAAAAAAACTTACGGTAAGTGTTTGTGATTTATTTTATCCAAATTTTTTGTATTAATTTTATCCATTTTGTTGTGTGTGTGTGTAATATCTTTTCCTTGTAATGTTGTTGCTATTCACATACTTTTAGCGTTCTTCTTGCACCGTAAGCTCCGAATTCTCGGCTTTCGTCGGCGTTAACGCCGAAAGCGTTCGTCAACGCTCGGCTAAGATCGTGAAATTGGTGGGTAAAATACTGCAGGAGTACCGTTTTTTTTTTGTTTGTTTTTTTTTCAGTAATGTTTGTAGGGGGGGGACAACAATTACTGTTTATCTTTAGTTCCGACTGGAAGATTTTCTACTGACTGTAGAGAGGCAAAGTAGGGAGCAAAGGGTTTTCAGAGGATGTGGAAAGAAGCTCCTTCCCAAACCGGGTAGCCTTCCGCGATTTGATTTATTATGGAGACAAAAGGGTTGTGTCCAAATTTTTGTCTCCACATAAATTCGCATAAATATGTTTCCAACAGCTCCCGTTTTTTTTTTTTTTTTTTTTATCGCTAAATTAAATAGCTGAAATGAAAGGCTGTGTATTTTATTTTTACTTTGAACAATAAAATAACTGAAATGAAACGCTATGTGTGTAATTTCAATGAAAATTATTCGTCTGCTGCGCGTTCGTTTGAAGCGCCCTGATTGGCTGATAGAGTATCGTACCGCTCGCCATGTTCCGGCGTTTTCCGACGGATGTCGATCAACGCTCGGCTAAGATCGTGAAATCGGTGGGTAAAATACTGCAGGAGTACCTTTTTTTCTTATATAAAGGGTTTTTCATTTAATCTAAGAGCAATGATGTTAAGACCTTTATTAACCAATGTATTCTGTATTGTTTTCACTGGTCGCCATGTTTATTTTCGCACGCGCGTGCATTCAATTTTTACATGTTCATACATTAATTCTGCATAGTCACTTGCACTTTCATACATCACAAATGAATTAAAAAATCTTAAACTAAAATATATGCCGACAGAATCTAAAAATTAAATATTTAAAAATCAAGTAAAAATAGAAACAGATAAAAGTGTTTGCATGGAAAAACGTTCAAATATCATCTTTTTTGTTTTAAAAGATTAAATAAAAATTAGAATGATTCTAAATATAACTAAATGAAAAAAAAATTGAACTGTTTTAAAATAATGAAAATGAAAGAAAATCTAAATAAATGGAAAAAGATAAGTAGAAGAACGTACTAAAAAGTCATCTCCCTCAGATCAGTGACGTCATATCCAACAGCGTTGGCAAAAGTCATAGCCGTTGACTTGCGCTTTCGTTAAAAGTCGCACTTCTTTGTTTACAAAGCCATTCGGCGGAAGTGACGTCAGACAAATGTATATAATGTAGCTTTTTAAAGCAAATATAAAAATAGAAGTTTTAGTAAATTATTACTTGGTTTCCACCTTAACATTTTCCTTTAAAATGACGACTTTTCGAAGTTTTCGGGTATGCTGAAAACGAATATCGCATTTAAATTTTCGCAAATAAGTAGTTTTCTGGCTATTAAGCAATGCAATTCTGTATGTTAAAAGTGGTGGTGATTGTTGTACATGCAAGCGCGCATATTTTGCTATAATTAATATACTCACTTTTTTTTTTTTTTTTTTTTTTTTTACAAAAGCATCACCACATTATCAAGGCCCAGAGGCCACTCAAGGATAAGGGTTAAAGAGTGTACAGTAGAAATTGGTCAATATAGTAATCATTAGTAATGAAAATTTGGTAAATTTAATAACTTATATGGAACGGCTCATCAAAAACTTATTTACTTTAGACTTGAACACAACCATATTGTAGTCAGCCGGAAAGCAGGAAAACGGAAGACAATTCCACAGGCGTGCAGTTCTAAGAAAGAAGCTTTGTTCATGGAATCTACGTTTAGGTTTAGGCACAGATAAAGAGTGGGGGAAATTATTGATAGTGTTTACAGCTAGACGAGTGTTTCTTGTGAAAGTTTGGCGAGGGGGGACCATAGATTGAAGCTCAGTTGAACACTTTCCATGAAAATAACGATACATCAGAGACAAACTCGCAACATCTCTTCTGTGAGATAGAGGTTGCAAGGAGGAGAAAAAGACATCTCCTACGAGGCTACGAAGTCTATTTTGAACTCTATCAAGGCAGGACAAGTCCTTTCTAGCAGCTCCTGCCCAGATGTGGCAACAGTATTCCATCCTTGGACGTACCTGGCTCTTATATAGGTAGAGAATAGCATCAGCAGTGAGATATCTACTGGATCGATAGAAAGATCCCACCATTTTTCTAGCGGCCTTGGCAACAGATTTGATATACGTGTTCCATTTAAGATCAGGAGTAATGGTCAAGCCCAGAAGCTTGTCAAAACTTGAGGCCTCCTGAAGACGAGAGCCATTCATTTCAATTGATGACAAATGTGAATTAGAATGTTGATGATGTAAAGAGAGAAGCTTGGTTTTAGATGCATTAAAAGTAACCAGCCACTCCTTTCCCCATTGTACTACGTGCTCAAGATCAGAGGAGAGAGAATTGGAGAGAACTTGGTCGTTTACTGTCTTAGATGTGGTACCATAAATGGTAGTGTCGTCAGCATAAATGTCTACAAATGATGTAAGGATATGATTTGGAAGATCATTAATGTAGATCAGGAAAAGAGTTGGGCCCAGGATGGATCCCTGAGGGACACCGGCATTAATACTGTGAGCTTCTGATTTTTGCCCCTCAACTACTACTCTTATGAACCTATCAGAAAGAAATGATTTAATAATTGAGAAGACTTTTCCAGCTATACCATAGCTAGCGATCTTATGAAGTAAACCTTTATGCCATACCCCATCAAAGGCTTTAGATATGTCAAGAGCAATTGCCCTAGAAAGATTGCCACCGTCGAGAGATTTGCTAATCCTATGCGATATAACTGTAAGGACATCTGCTGTAGATCTAGCAGAACGGAAACCATATTGAGTGTCACTAAGAAGGTTATTTTTGTTGAGATGTTTGATTACTTCTGTATTTAACACAGATTCTAGCAACTTACTCATGACGCACAGGAGACTTATTGGCCTGTACTGAGAGGGGGATGAGCGATCACCTGAATTCTTAAATACAGGGCATACTGATGAGATTTTCCAGGGAGATGGGAAACTATTCTCCTTAAGACAACGTTTAAACAGTTTTGTAAGTATGGGCGCTAATTCAGGTTGAAGTTTTTTTAGTACTATAATTGGAATACCATCAGGGCCAGTTGCTTTACTCGAATCAAGGTTTTTGATTAGCTTCGCAACATCACGTACAGATATACGTATATCACATAGCGTGTTTTCTGATACAGGAGGAAATATTGGAGGTTGGCGGTCTTGGTCGCAAAGGGTAGAATTTGCTGCAAAGTTCTTGACAAAGAGTTTGGCTTTGTCTGATGCTGACGAGATTACCTCAGGTCCATTGATAATAGTTGGGATGGAGCACACGCTTCTATTCAGGATTCTGTTTGCTATTTGCCAAAACTGGTGGGAACCAAGCCTCTGCTGAGCTACTTTGGACTTAACAGATTGAGCATACAACACTCTTGCATTCCTTATTACTTTCTTACAATGGTTGCTGGCAGTCCTGAAAACGGCTTTAGTTTCCATACATCTATTACGTTTGAAGCAGTGGAAAAAGTGATTTCTGTGCGCAATGGCAGCAGCACATTCTGGAGAGAACCATGGCTGGCTGTTAGGTTTTTGCTGAAACTTTTTAGAGGGTATGAAATGGTCAATACCTACAATTAACCATTCAGTTAGGTCTAATACTATAGAGGACACATCCTTTTTAAACATGGAATGCAGAGGTAGATCAGATATAAATGTACGGAAGCTATCCCAGTCAGCCTTAGTGTATCGATATACTGTACGATGAAGAGGTACGGCTGGGGACTTATTACATTTCATTTTTATCTTAATTGATACAACAGAGTGGTCGGAAGATCCAAGAGGCGACAGAACAGAAACTGAACATAGTTCAGGGCAAGTTGTGAGAAAAAGGTCTAGTAGGCTTGCATACTGGCCGTCATTATCGGGCACACGGGTAGGTTCCTGAACAATCTGAGTGAGGTCATAGGCAATGGAGAAATCATGACAGAACCTCCCCTCATCATCGGTCTTGTTTGAGTGGGTCAACCATTCGACGTTGTGAACATTGAAGTCTCCACATACGTGAATGTTAGCTGAAGGATAAGTAGAAAGGACTTGGTCAATTTTCTCAGATATGCTTTGAAAGATAGTAACTCCGCTGTTGTGGGGGCGATAGAGAGTAAATATAAATGCAGTAGTGTGAGCTAAAGCAACCCGGAAGCACATATAGGGTAAGTTAGGATCTTCCCTGGAGATGTCCCTCCCACATGGAAAGCTATCTTTAATATAGGCACATATTCCATGCCCATGGCGATCTTGGGGGTCAGATTTAGAAGTTAAGTTAGAGTATCCTGAAATTGCAAACTCATCTAGGGAAATAGCCTGTCCAATGCCAGTTTCACTTAAAAATAAAAGGTCTGGTTTAGTCTCCTGTAATTGGGTTTCAACCTCTGGAAGGTTAGAACGAAGACCCCTGATGTTGGAGAAGGAGACATGGTAGTAGGGGTCTACGTTGGAAGTTGGAGAACCGGGTTTAATCGTGTATTTTTTCTTGAAACTTGTCATGATGAAATTTTGGAATTTGTGGACTAGGTCGACAGATTTACTTAGAGCAGGACAGAGAGGGGAAATTAAGAGAGAAAAAGAAACGAAGAATTTTTTTTTTTTATTTGTAGCTAATGATAAGTTAAAGCCGTAACAATTACCCACTAGTATGGCATCGAGAGGCCCCACCAGAAGCTACTGCATGGTCCAGAATCCATTCACCAAATGGCAATACAGCAGCCCCAGTACTTTTCACCTGCTGATAGGACAGCCTCCTTAGTGGTTAATCCAAGGTTCGGGTCCCTGACTATCAGGCGGATAACGTCAGCCCAGACAAAACGTTTACCTCCAGCACCCTTACTAGTGACATGGCTACAAGGATAGACATAGAAACAGAAAATTTCCGCCATCTCAGCCAACTGTTCGCAAAAATACTGCCAACCTAGAAAACAGCTTTTTCTTCTCCCTTTGTCCCAAAAATCACTCATTTAAAAAAATGAGGACTGAGGGACAAATAAGAAGAAGCGAGAGTAACAGGAGCTGCCGATAACGCATCCACAATTTTTCCATAGTTACATAGTTAGCTATAACATATACTGACCGAACGGGCCAGGGTAGTCTAGTATTGAATAAAGATCAATTCCAGTTTATACTGGCCATATTGTTTTCTTTTATTTTTAAATGCAATTTATAAATTTTTAGAAAACATTTTATAAAAAGCTATTAATCACTATCTACAACGTTTTAGAATGTTTTGATTGCACATTATGTTTGATCGAACGGGCCTACGTAATGAAGGTCGTGACATAACACACTATCTAGTAGATTAGTTTCTATCCGCACTTCACACAGTGTATTACTCTTTTAGGGATGCGAGTTTGCCTCCCTATAAATTAATTAGTAGTCAAAGCACGGAATGAAAAAAAAAATAACCTCTTTTAAAACAAAACAACGAAAGGTTTATTTTGACGACAGAAAGCTGTGTCTAAGTGAGAAAAAGGAAGAGTAGAAAGTTCTTTCGGTGACGCAGGTCGGATAGCAGTTATCTTCAGCGAAGATCGTCTATGCTGGAGTGTCCAGTGCAGGAAAGAAAGAGAAAGATGTTTGCTGGGTTCTCTCTGCTGATCGACCGCATGAAGACGTTCTTTAGGGAACAGACGGAATCAATGTGCTCTACATACTGATTGCCCAGTGTGTGTCCAATTCAAACAGCATTGATTCATGAGAGAAAAACCTTTTGTTTTATTTGTGACTATTACACTTACACGTAATTTTTTACTATCTCATAAAATAAAAAAATACATAAGAATTTTAAAACCTTTTACGACCAAACCTATTAGAATCTGTGTTTAGTATTATCTGTTTCTTTTGTAAAAGTGCCACTTACCTTACTGATAGTTAAATAACGTAGAGGATTATCAAGAGCCAGAATTTTTGTGGTCACTTCTTGCTGTAAAATATAGAATTGTCAGTTAGAATCAATCAATCAATAAATCAGAAATCAATCAAATTTTCAATAAAAATGTTAATATCGTATAGTTCACACACATAAAACACACACACACACACACACACACACACACACACACACACACACACACACACACACACACATAGGACAACACAACACACCCACACATGTGTGCTCTTCCCTCGAGAGCAGAAATGTCTGGCTTACATAGTTCTAAACGCGTCCATATCATGAATATAGAGGTGTCAACTACCCCAGAACACCCTCCACATCCGAAGAGTTACTTCCCCGAAATATAGTTTTGCTTTCTCGGGTTGACCTCCAAGGGATCCGTCAGTTCCCTTTTTCTGCTAGAACGATGTATTTCGTACTAGTTTAAGGGAGTTTCAGGTCAAATGCGTCATACAGTAGGCCCAACATCTATTTTTTCTAGTGGAGTTTCACTTAACTCGTTTGAAGTGCGTTTGTATATCTGGTTCAAGTATTTCTTATGCGAGGAATGCGTCCCTGGCAACAGATTTGATGTACGTGTTCCATTTCAGATCAGGAGTAAAGGTCAAACCCAGAAGCTTGTCAAAACATGGAGCCTCCCCAAGACGAGAGCCATCCATTTCAATTGATGCCAGATGGGGATCAGAGCGTTGATGATGTAAAGATAGAAGCTTGGTTTTGGATAAATTAAAAGTGACCAGCCACCTCTTCCCCCATTGTACCACATACTCAAGATCAGAGGAGAGTGAATTAGAGAGAACTTTGTCATTTACGGCCTTTGATGTGTTGCCATAGATTGTCGTGTCATCAGCATAGATATCAACGAATGATTTAAGTATGTGTTTTGGGAGATCATTGATGTAGATCAGGAAGAGAGTTGGGCCCAGGATAGACCCCTGAGGGACTCCAGCATTAATACTGTGGGCCTCTGATTTCTGCCCATCAACCACTACTCTTATGAACCTATTAGAGAGAAATGATATAATGATTGAGAAAACATTTCCAGTAATACCGTAGCTGGGAATCTTGTGAAGTAGGCCCTTATGCCATACCTTATCGAAGGCCTTTGATATATCAAGTGCAATTGCCCTGGAAAGGAAACCTTTGTCAAGAGATTCACTAATCCTATGAGATATAACCGTTAGCACATCTGCTGTAGATCTTGCAGAGTGGAAACCATATTGCATGTCACTAAACAGGTTGTTTCTGTTGAGGTGGTTGACTACTTCTTTATTTAATATGGATTCCAACAACTTACTCATGACACAGAGGAGACTTATTGGTTTGTACTGAGAGGGAGATGACTTTTCACCTGAATTCTTAAATACAGGGCATACTGATGAGGTTTTCCAGGGAGTTGGAAAGCACTTCTCCTTAAGGCAGCACTTAAACAGTTTTGTAAGTATGGGGGCAAGTTCTGGTTGGAGCTTTTTCAGCACTATAACTGGAATGCCGTCAGGGCCAGTTGCTTTACTGGAATCAAGGTTCTTGATTAGCTTGGTGACCTCACGCACAGATATTTGTATGTTGCATAGTGTTGTCTGTTATAGGAGGAAATACGGGGAGTTGATGGTCATTGTCGCATAGGGTAGAATTAGCTGCAAAGTTCTTGGCAAATAGTCTGGCCTTGTCTGATGCTGACGAGATGACCTCAGGTCCATTGATGATAGTTGGGATAGAACACACGCTTCTGTTCAAGATCCTGTTTGCTATTTGCCAGAACTGGTGGGAACCAAGCCGCTGCTCAGCCACTTTGGATTTAACAGACTGAGCATATAGCTCTCTTGCATGTTTTATTACTCTTTTACAGTGGTTGCCGGCAGTCTAGAAAGCAGCTTTAGACTCAGTACATCTATTACGTTGGTAGTGTGTAATAATAAAGAGTTACTTGCCCTTGGTTAATATCAGGGGGAGTCTAAATAAAGTATTTGATGTGAACGAACGCGTTTCTGGTTCTTTCCTTCCCGCTCTAAAATGTAGTAGCAGCAGTCACCACATGGGGGCATAAAAATTACAGGGACCCGACGAAACATGTTGTCAGATTGGGATAAATTTTTTTCTTTGGGTAAGGAAACCTTATAACGAGAGAAAAAAAAAGGATTAACGCCAACTATTTCAAAAAGAAATATGTTTAGACTTCAGCCCCCAGAGCGTTTTGACTTTACGCAACTGAACCAGTGGAGGACATGGCGAGAGCGATTTCAACGTTTTCGGAGTGCGACAAAATTATATGAAGAGTCGCCTGATACACAAATTAGCACGCTTGTGTATTGTATGGGACCGGACGCCGAACAGATATGTAAGTCGTTCTCTTTCAAGAAAAAGGAAGATGAAAAGATTTTCGATGTGATACTGAACAAATTTGAAGGCCACTTCATGCCGAAAAAAAAATATTATACACGAGCGCGCAAAATTTCACCTCAGAACACAAAAGGAAGGCGAATCGATTGAACAATTTATTCGGGGACTTCACGAACTATCGGAAAACTGTGATTTTCCACACAAAAATGACCAAATAAGAGACAGGCTGATCATCGGGTTAAGAAGTGGAGAGCTATCCGAAAAACTACAACTTAGAGACGACCTAAGCTTGGAAAAGGCTATAGAAATAGCACGCAGCTACGAACAAGTGAGACAGCAAATGGCTGAAATGAAGGAAAAATCGGTCAACGCAGTAAAACAAAACGAATGGAAACAAAATTATCCACAAAAAGAAACACAGCAACAGAGATGTGGAAAATGTAACAAAACACACAAACGGCAAGATTATTGTCCAGCGAACGGAAAACGATGTCGAAACTGTGACAAAATAAATCACTTCGCGATATGTTGCAGATTCAAAGCCCATAATGTCAGACAAGTGGAAAAAACATACGAGAGAGGAATACTTTCTTGGGGCTATTTATAAAAGAAAAGAATTCAGAGAAAATGCAATAGACCCATGGCACGTGCGGTTAAAGGTATGTGAAAATAATTTAATTTTTAAAATCGACACCGGAGCAGACATAAATGTTATCAGTTACAAAACGTTTCATAGCTTGAGAAAAAACCCTGTTTTGAAACCAGCATATGGCATATACAAAAGCCCCGGAGGTATATTGAACTGTATAGGGAAGTTTACGGTTGATACGAGACATAAGGATAGCAGATACTCATTCGAAATACATGTTATTGATAGCAGTACAGACAACTTGCTATCAAGAGAAACAGCGTATCAAATGAATTTGGTTAAATTCGTGTCAAATGTAAACAAAGGGGAGGTAACTGGAGTCATGAAAACAGATCCAGTGGAAATAGCATTACAAGACGGTGTGAAACCGTATTGTACCCCGACGGCTAGACGGATAGCATTTCCCATTATGCCAAAAGTAAAGAAGGAACTTCGACGTTTAGAGGACGATGGTGTGATCGAGAAAGTCACACAACCAACGGATTGGTACAGTCCAATCGTTCCGGTAAGAAAACAAAACGGAGAAGTACGGTTGTGTGTCGATCTAAAAAAATTAATTCAGCAGTAAAACGCGAATATTATATGCTGCCAAATTTGGAGGATATATCACCCAAATTGAAAGGCTCAGTGATATTTTCAAAACTGGACGCAGCCAGTGGGTTTCACCAAATTCCATTGGCAAAAGAGAGTCGGTTGCTTACGACTTTCATAACCCCATTTGGGAGATATTGTTTTAAAAGATTGCCCTTTGGAATATCATCAGCACCAGAAATTTTTCCACGGAAAATGTCCAAGCTTCTAGAAAATGTGAAAGGTGTTCACGTCATAATAGATGACATATTAATTCATGGGAAAACGATGGAGGAACATGATAGAAGGCTTACTGTAGCACTAAAAATAATCGAGCAAGCAGGAATAAAATTAAACAAAGAGAAGTGCGAATTCAGGAAAAGCATTATAAAATACTTTGGACACAGCATATCAGCTAAGGGGATACAACCCACTGAAGAACGGTTAGAAGTGATAAAAAAGTTTTCTGCCCCTACATCAGTCACAGAGCTCAGAAGATTTTTGGGAATGAGTCAGTATCTAGGGAAATTCGTGCCTAACTTAGCAGCGGCATTACAACCAATGCTGGAATTATTGAAAAAAGATACGGTTTGGGCTTGGAATGAACCTCAAGAAAAGTCATTCCAAAGCGTTAAAGAACTATTGACACAGGCATCGATATTGACTTATTATGATCCAAAAAAGCCCATCACGATTAGTGTGGATGCGAGCAGCTATGGACTTGGCGCTGCCATTTTCCAAGAAGAAAATAAAATATTGAGAGTCATAGCTTATGCCTCTCGTACGCTGACACAAACAGAACAAAACTATGCTCAAATTGAAAAAGAATGTTTAGCGAGCGTATGGGCCTGTGAGAAATTTGACAGATACATCGCGGGACTAGATCAGTTTTGTCTTCTAACGGATCATAAACCTTTGGTACCGTTGATAAATACTCAGGATCTGAATAACACTCCTTTGAGATGTCAAAGACTGTTGATGAGACTTAGGAGATACAAGCAGAGTATGTTCCTGGGAAACTTTTGCTGGTATCAGATGCACTGTCTAGAAGTCCAACCGAAAAAGCAGAAAGCACCACGGAGAAAGATGTAGAAATGTATATAGACACTATCATAAAGACCAGATCAGCTACTGATAGAAAATTAAAAGAAATTAGGAATGCTACATCTAAGGATTCAAAACTATAGGAGATTATCCATTTAACATCAAATGGTTGGCCGAGCAAGGAGGATAGATTAAACAAGGGAGTTAAACCTTACTTTAACTTTAGGAATGATCTATCAGTTCATCAGGAAATTTTATTTTATCAAGATCGAATAGTGGTTCCACAAAATCTCAGAGCAGAAATATTACAAGCAATACCTACAGCACATCTGGGGTTAAACAAATGCCGAGAACGAGCCAAAATGTCAGTATGGTGGCCGAGAATATCACAAGAAATAGAAGATCTCATTAGACAATGTGATTTTTGCAATAGTCATCGTGCTACAAATCTCAATGAAACATTGAAACCAACTAGGCCGTGGCAGAAATTGGGGACAGACATCCTAAAATTGGAGGGAGAATATTACTTAGTCGTAACAGACTATTTCTCCCGTTACTTGGAAATCACGAGATTAAATCCACTAACCAGCAAAACGATAATTGGGAAATTACGAGAAATATTTGCTCGATGGGGAATACCTGAGGAGATCGTAAGTGATAATGGAGGACAGTTCACAAGCACATATTTCAAAGAATTTGCAAAACAATATGGATTCACACACACCACAGTGAGTCCGCATTTCCCTCAGGCAAATGGAGCTGCCGAAAGCGCAGTGAAAATTGCGAAAAGAATATTACGACAGCCAGACATATTTCTCGCATTAATGGCTTACCAATAACTGCTACAGGAGTTAGCCCAGCAGAACTCTTGATGGGTAGAAAAATTAAAACAACTTTACCCAGTCATCCAAATAAATTAAAACCCAAATGGCCAAATTTACGAAAAGTAAAAGAGAGAGATGGGGTTTACAAAACAAAAAGTAAAATAAATTACGACAAAAGACATGGAAGTAAAGACTTGAAACCACTAAGAGTGGGAGACAGAATCCGAGAGAAAACGGATGAAGAGAAAATGTGCAGGAATACTGGTATAGTCACAGCAACAAATAAGAAAAATAGGACATATACAGTAAAGTTGAACTCTGGAGAAAGTCTAAAAAGGAACAGAAAACATTTACTACCTATTTTGGAAAACGTAGACAACTCCTCCAGAAGAAGTGAAGTTAAACAAAAACAGGAGACAACTATATCAAGCAGAGGACGATTATCAAAAAAACCGAACTACTTGAAAGACTGTTTGCAAAGATAATAAATGTTACCGTTTGTAAATAAAGGTTAAAACTGTTTGTAAATAAAGGTTAAAACTGTTTGTAAATAAAGAAGGGGGAAAAAAAAAGGATCTCAACAAACGGAGATGTGTAATAATAAAGAGTTACTTGCCCTTGGTTAATATCAGGGGGAGTTTAGATAAAGTATTTGATGTGAACGGACGCGTTTCTGGTTCTTTCCTTCCCGCTCTAAAATGTAGTAGCAGCAGTCACCACGTGGGGGCATAGAAATTACAGGGACCCGACGAAACAGGTAGCTATGGAAAAAGTGATTTCTCTGCGCGATGGCAGCAGCACATTCAGGGGAGAACCATGGCTGGCTGTTAGGTTTTTGTTGGAATTTTTTGGATGGTATGAATCGATCTATGCTTACAATTAACCATTCGGTCAGGTCTGATACTATAGAGGACACATCCTTTTTAAACATGAAATGCAGAGGTAGGTCAGATATGTACGGAAGCTGTTCCAGTCAGCCATAGAGTATCGATATACAGTGCGGTGGAGAGGTACGTCTGAAAACTTATTACATTTCATTTTTATCTTAACTGTTACAATGGAGTGGTCAAAGGATCCCAGAGGAGATAAAATGGAACATGAACACAGCTCAGGGGATGTTATGAGAAAAAGGTCTAGAAGGCTTGCATATTGACCGGGTGTATCGGGCACACGGGTGGGTTCGTGAACAATCTGAGTGAGGTCATAGCCAATGGCAAAGTCATGACAGAACCTCCCCTCATCATCTGTCTTATTTGAGTGAGTCAGCCATTCCACATTATGGACATTGAAGTCACCGCAGATGTGAATGTTAGCCAAAGTATGAGCAGACAGAATATGGTCAATTTTCTCAGATATGCTCTTAAAGATAGAACCCCACTGTTGTGGGGGCGATAGAGGACAAATATAAATGCAGTAGTGTAAGCTAGTGCAACCCGGAAGCACATGTAAGGTAAATTAGGGTCTTCTCTGGAGATATCCCTACCACATGGAAAGCCATCTTTGATGTAGGCACATATTTCATGCCCATGGCGATCTTGGGGGTCAGATTTAGATGTTAAGTTAGAGTATCCTTTAATTATGAATTCGTCTAGAGAAGTGGTTGGCCCTATGCCAGTTTCACTTAGAAAGAATATGTCCGGTTTCATCTCCTGTAATTGTGTTTCAACCTCTGGAAGGTTGGAACGTAGACCTCTGATGTTGGAGAAGGAGACCTGGTAGTAGGGGTCTACGTTGGTGGATGGATTTCTATGTTTATTCGTGTTTCTTTTTTGGAGATTTGTCATAATTTTTGAGGTTTTGGGGTTTGTGGAGCAGGTCGGTAGACTTGGTTGGAGCAGGACAGAGAGGGAAAATAAGCGAGAAAAAGACAAGATTTTTTTTTTGTTTTGTGGCACATGATAAGGTAAAGCCGTAACAATTACCCACTAGTATGGCATTAAGAGGCTCTACCAGAAACTACTGTATGGTCCAGAATCCATTCACCAAATGGCAATACAGCAGCCCCGGTACTTTGCACCTGCTGATAGGACAGCCTCCTTAGTGGTTAATCCAAGGTTCGGGTCCCTGACTATCAGGCGGATAACGTCAGCCCAGATGAAACGTTTACCTCCAGCACCCTTACTAGTTACATGACCACAAGGATAGATATAGAAACAGAAAATTTCCGATATCTCAGGCTACTCTTTACAAAGTACTACCGACCTAGAAAGCAGCTTTTTCGTCACCCTTTGTCAGAAAAATCACTCATTGGAAATGAGGACTGAAGGACAAAACAGGAAAAGCGAGAGTTACTGGAGCTGCCGATAACACATCCACATGCATTATCTACTCTCCATTGAAAAAAATAAATAAATAAATAAAATAAGAAAAAAAAAAAAAAAGGTGAGAAAGACTTATTAATATCTACTTAGTAAGTCCATTACCCCATTCACGGACTAGGATAGTACTTGAAGATAGTCTCCCCTCCCATGTTAATGCATGGATACTTTTTGTCTTTATCTAGGTCGATCTAGGATGTTAAACTGTTCCAGCTCCACCCCATAATAAATATGCTATAATGGAACTTTTATCAAATTAAAAAAGTCTGGTTATTTTTAACTCGTTTAAAAAGCTGGTTAAGAAGTAATACCTTTAGGGTTATGTATTAACTTTAGCTAGAAGTAATGCATACTTTAGGAGAAGACAAAAAAAAAAAAAAAAGAAAAAAGCCGCATGTTTTTGAGTTCAGATAATATGCAAATATAATTTGGGAAATGTTCCATTTCATGGGAGACTTTTTTTTATCTCGTTTTAAATATAAGAAAAATTTTTGGTTAATAATAGTATTTTTGACAAAAAGGATTTAGGAGAAAGATAAGAAAACAAGACAAATATTCAGAATTAAAGTCAAACCTGTGGTAAGGAAAAAGAGAAAAAAAATAAAAAAATAAAATAAAATAAAAAAATAAAAAACTAAACATGTTAGTGTTTTTACATTAGTAGGCTACAAAAGTTATGAAAAGAAAAGTTTCTTAGCTTTTGGGACTGTAGGGCTCGACTTAGCTTGGAGTCGATAGCTTAAAGAGGACAAATTCCGACCACAATTTCATCATGGAGAACGTGCAGCAACAAGCCCACTAAAAAACTCAAATAGCAACTCTCACGCTATTTCAACTCCAGTTTTCCCAAATTATGGAAAGGAAAAAGCGACAACAAGCCTTTTCAGCAACATGTTATGGCGCAACAAGCCTCTCCACGGCATATCAACCTTTCCAGCAACACTTTACAGAATATCAACCTTTTCTAGCCACAGACACGACACCCAACTCAAAGATGTTCACCAAACATTGTACACTTCTGGATTTCACAACGACTCACCTCATCTCACTTCACTGAAGTTCCCCAGCCAACATGAGTAAGCTGCATCACGCACACTAAGACACTCATCCCTGGACGTTCAGACCATACTGACCCACTGAGTATGTCGATCACCTGAACAACGTTGACACAGCTCTCTATGGATGGACCAATTTCCTCGCAGACCCACTTGTGACCGTAAGCATGTAGTCGACGCATTCGCAAACCAACTTCAATCCACCGTGCTGACCCTTGCGGACGCTTCATAGACTCCGCGGCAATACAGTCTATGACCGCAACACTCGCACTCCATAACTCACAATGTCGTTCCTGTGACCATCCCACAGGTGTATAAGTTTTGAACACATTTCTGCCTGATATCCTTTAACGCCGCAACTCCTTTTTCACCTTGATACTTAATAAATAAAAAATTCTTTCTCGTTCTCTATACAGTGGACACATGCATTTTTTTCTCCAATTATCTTTTCTTTTCTCTAGCTTCCAGCTAACTAGGAAGGGAGTATTGTGGGAATGGAAATTCCCAGCCGATGCCACCAACCGCAGTCCTGACTAACTCGTCAGCCTATTATCAATCGCAGATAACGAACTCTTATTCTTTCTATCTCTTTCTTAATATTTCTCATGTAAATTTATGTGAATAAATCTGCATTCTTTCACTGATTTATACCGGTATGTTCTCGTCATCATTATGCAAACGTTTGCTTTTAAATCCTTCTACCATCCAATAAATTCACCATGCACATGGGGACAGGATCCTCTATAACACAAGCAGACCATCCTGTCTCCTCAACAACAGATGTTGTGGATGAGCTCTCCCTCAGATCTGCGTACCTACACTATCCAAGGCATTGTTGTGGAAAGACAGAAGGCAAAGATAGCGATTTAGTTGTTGATGAAAGTCCTTGATCCACATGTCAGCAGAGTAAAATGCAATGAAGCAGGCAGTCATTGCTATAATCAATGGCATTGTTATATAAATAAATATATAAATGAACAAGAATTACATTCTATGCCAAATGAGTGGCAACATGGTAGTTTTGGCATCTGGAACTCTGGTTCGTAGGAGATAGATTTGATACTAAGTTGTATTAAGGCTGCAACTCGGCTAACAGAGCTCTGGTAAAAATCGAAGTCGAAGAATCAGTCGTTCTCTGGTAGACTTCTTCCTTTACACGTGATGAGCAGACGTGAAAGTGCAAATCGCTAGAGTGAAAGTGACAATGTTGCTTCTGCATTATTCTCTTGTGGGTTCTGAGCCAAACCTTCCGACTTTGGATGCAACCACTGAACCTAGCTGCTCTTGGTGTTAGGTATAAAAACCTGCAACCGTACAGGTTAATTAATAGCTGCTACTGATGTGGAGGATTTTATATGGAGCAGACAATCTTCAGGTACAATCTTTGTGAATAGAAATCTGACTTGCTTAAACATGCACATGCGCTTTTGACACGTTACTTTGGCTATACTTATTCTGACTGATACAGATTGACTTATCAGCATACTGAGTTAACTCTATTCCAACATACATAAAGGCACTAGTGTTTTCAACACCCACCACAAACAACGACCTCAGCTTTTCAATAACTTCCTTTTCAAATTGCTGTGTACCACCCCACAGCTGATCATCTACATAAGTGACTAATATTCCTTCCAGATTGTCATTATTATGCCAGAAGAACACACCAGGATCAACCAAACTCTTCCTACATCCAATGTCAAGAACAGCTCTTTTTAAGGTAAGGTACCACTCGCGAGGTGCATCTTGAAGACCATACACAGACTTGTTCAAGCGCCAAACTTTGGATGTTTTTGCTTCTTTAGGTGGTTGAACAAAGATCTTTCTTTCAAGCTTTTGATTCTGAAGGAAGGCAGTTTTGTAATCAAGGGAATGCAATTTCCAACCCTTAGAAGAAATGATACATAATGCAACTCTTACACTCACCTTTAGGCAGGTAGGGCTGTCTGTTCTAAAGGTGGCATTTTCTTCAAAGCCCCTAGTGACTAACCATGCTTTAACAAGGTGTTTGCCATCTATAATTTTTGTTTTTAAAATCCATTTTACTGATATAAGGTTTTGACCTGTATTATCAACTTCGTCGTAAACGTTATTTGATTTCCAACTGTCTAGTTCTTTCTGTTTTGCTGATAGAATTTCTTCTTTAGCTTCAGTAATATAAGTATAGCACATTAAGATTTCATCACCAATTTCATTACCAACCTCCTCTTTTGACTTAAGTTCTTCTGTGACATCCATTTTCCAATCTTGAATGTTCCTATCAAAGTCAATAACCGAAGTCTAACCATCCTTGTTTATAGCATTCCACTCATTTCCATATTTTCCACTTATTTTTCCAGATCGTGATACTAATTTTATAGCTTCCCACGACTCAGAATTATTCTTTTTGATGTTTAATTCCATATTCTTCTTAAGTGGTGGAGAGGTGGTAGTCATTGTTTTGTTCACAGCACCTTTTAATGATCTATCTTGGAGTTGTAGATTAGTGCCAGAGCTTTCATTTTTGTTGATGCTTGCTGCTGGAGCAGTATTATTATTGACACACTGTTTACTTTGTAGCGGTCTAGGGTATAGAAGGAAATGCGTGTTCATCTCACGATCGGGTGTCACCAATTTGTAGTGGTGGTGCAAAATAGGGAAAATGAATTGAATTGAGAAAGAGACGAAGTACGTGTTAAATTGAATTAAACGAACTAGGATTTATTTTGTGAAGAAACACATGAAAGAAAAGGGTACAACACGTGTTCATGTCCGCGTTCGTCTCTTGCTGCTTAGTGGTGAGAAGGAAAGTCTATTGTAGTATAGAGAGAGAGAAAAAATGAGAAAAAGTTAATCCAGGCCATGGAGATAGAAAACGGGTAAGGTGTACGTACTGTCTGTTAGCTTTTTGCCCCATACATAGTAGCAGGGGACGTGACGCGCACGGGCGCCCCGAAAGGGGGGCGAATGGTCCGACGACCACTCAGCTCAAGAGCTAAGTCGAAAAAGGAGGAAGCAGCTTATTGCTCTTGCTTTCATATTTGTTTTCGGTGGTCTTTTGCGCATGTGTGGATTTCCTTTGAAAGGGAAGTGACGTAGTCCATGTGTGCGTATATGTGCGTGTATGTGTGCGTACATGTGTGCACGTTAGCATGTGTGTGTATACACGTGAATGTGAGTGTATACACGCAAACGTGAATATATGTACATGTGTGGACGTGCGCACGTATGTTTATGTGTGCGTATGTATATGACAAGCTTGAGATGTGAACGCATGTTTTTGTGTGAGACTAGGAAAGGCTTCCACAACTTTCTTCACTATTGCTGTCACTCAGTGAATCATCGTCTGATATATCTTCAAATGATGTTTTATTTTCTGTTACCTGAAAATGAGAGTCTTTAGATTGTTCATCTGTAGTAGATTCATGTTTCAAAGTTGCCGAGTTCACTCTGCTTATCACCGATTTTGTGGGCTTTTCTAGTCGAAGGTGAGAAGGATGTACTCTGACATATGTGCTACCATGTTTCACCAAAATTTGCTGACCATCCTGACCCAAAACAGTAGCCGGCCTCCTCCACCTCCTTCTGTCCAAACGTTTATAATATACAATGTCACCAGTGAAGAACTTGATGTCTCCTGAAGTTCTAACATTGTGTCTATGCGCTCTCTTCAGTTTTTCTGAATTTTCCGTAGCAATAAATGCTTTCTGAGCTGAATGCAATGCATTTAAATTCTCTCTAATGATATCACTGGAAACCTCTGGGTTCAGTGCAGGGGGTTTATTAGTTAATAGAGACGGTAGTGTAGTATTCCGAGAAAAAACAAGCTGGAATGGGCTGAAACCATGAACATTTATCAGACTGTTCTTTGCACAGAGACACCACATAACAGCAAATTCAAGTGAACAGTCAGAATCAGCAACTGTTTTCCGAATCATTTCCCCCATGATACGATTGTGTCTTTCTACTAAGCCATTTGACCAGGCAGATTCAGCCGCTGTTGTTTTTATGTTAATGTTCAGTTGTTCGCAGAACTCTAAAACTTCTGCAGTTGCAAATTCCCCTCCATTGTAAGTAAGTAAACTACAGGGAGTACCATAAGTTGAAATCCAAACTTTGAAGAGCTCTCTCACAACTGTAGATGGAGATTTATTTCTTATTACTGTTCCTCCAGAAAGTCTGGTAGCATGGTCAACCAGATGCAACAGATAAACCTTCCCAAATTGTTTGAGGCCCACAGCTACACACTCATTGAACCTAGTTGCCATGGGTAAGCCAACAATTGGTCTTGGAGGGGCTCTTTGATATTCTTTGCAGATCTTACAATTCTTCAATATCTTATAGATTTCATTAATAATTTCTTGATTATCATTTCCCTCACTATGTAGCAGTTCAATGATTTTCCTCGGAGGACAGTGAGAAAACTAACGATGCAGTTTCAGGACAGCATCCTTTGAAGACATGTGCTTATTACAAAGTGTAACCTGGACCTTTGGATTCCTACTTGCTTGAACAAGAATTTGCTTTTGTTTAGACAAAGGAAGACAGTAGTGACGACTACTAGCTAAAGATAGCAAAAGGTTTTGTCCCATAATTATAGCGGTATCATCTTCACAATCAATTTTTGCTTTTGTAGATTTCAACTCATCTTGAGCCAGCAAAAGGGGAATGTCTGCATCTATAATATCAGTGATGATAGCGGTTTCAATCTTGCCAATAGTGACCGGTATACAGGCAGTCTTCGAAGCAGGAATCCAGTTGCCATCACCAAACTTGAATTTGTTATGGCTATCTTTATATTGTACATTTTTTCTATCATTTTCTGATAAGGAATCTAAATAACATGAGAACCACACTCGTCCACAAACTGTTTTTGTGGCACCACAGTCAAGAACAGCACTATTCATAGCTTCACCAACCAGACCCTTCATATCTTCAGAGCTGGAAAATACATCCTGAAACAAGGTTATTTCATGATAAGTATCCTCACTAGGATGATCTTGATAATCACAATCATCAACAACGGATCTTTCTGTTGTGTATGACGTATTTCTGACACTTGAGATTTTATCTGGACAGTTTTGTACCCAGTGATTCTTTGAGTCACAATTGAAACGTCTAGTGACCTGACCATATTGATCTAGGGGATTTTTGAAATGTCTTCTCTCTGTTATTTTATGATGACGACCAACAGAGAAAGAAGAGTCACTTTTAAAATTCCGTGGAGGCCATCTGCCTCTTCCACGTTGGCCTCTACTTCTGCTTTGAAAGTTTCTACCAAAAAATGTACCATGTACAGTGGGTTCTTCTGTGAAATCAGTTTCTACTTTGATATTGAACTTTGAGTCTTGAGGGGCAGTTCCAAATATTTTTTTCATTTGTTCACACATCTTATCATAATTTAATTCAGTGACTGTGGCTCTCATTAGTTGTTCTTGATGTTGAGGTAAGTTTGCCGATTTCAGCAAACGATAAGTATATCTGTTGACATAGTCATGCCATGTGTTTTTGCCTTATTCCATCTAAGTTCAAATTCTGTTATATAATTTGGAATAGTAAGAGACTGCGGTCTTTTGTAGAGTTCAAAATTTTCATACGCTTCAAAAGCGCTGATAGTTTTGTTTTTGTCAAAGAGTTTAGACAATTCTAAAATAACTTTAGCTGAACCTGTATCTGTAGTTATATCAGTATTTCCTAGTGCTTCTAAGACTTTATCTTGAGTCGCTTCATCTAGGCATAAAATCAGCAATCCACGATGTTTCTTTTTGTTGACATCTGTAATTGATTTTCAAATATTAAATTTCTTCAACCATTTTTGGTAATCATCCTTCTCTTTATCAAAAGATGGAGGTGCCTTATCGATGAATACATGTGCTTGGGCCATTTTGTTTTTTTTTGATCACTGCTCTGCTACCACTGTTAAACACGTTAGTTCCTTCATTGAGTAAGCAACTGGAATAGTCTCTATTGCTCGGAGACTTCTTCTGTTAACCTCTTGTGATTAAGTTATGTCTTGGAAGAGTTCGAATCTCTCAACTGACGTTAATCGTGACACTCTGCGCTGATGATTCCCGAAAGGATGAAACACTAATGTCTGTAGGTATTTAATTATTATAGCAAATAATTATGTTAGCCCCTTTAAGAAACTTGTTTCTTATCATTGAGCACTTCCAATTGTAATAAGTCGGTCAACTTAGCTCATATGCGTAGATCGTCATATAATGATTAGATCACTCTGACTGACGTTAAAAGCATTTAAAAAAGAATAAATGTTTAAATTTCAACTGTATCTCTCGCAGTTGACGGTAGCTTGGAATGCTTGCTAATGAAGCCAGACATGACTTCTGTTGCCAGGGTTCGTGTTAAACACCTTAGTTCCTTCACTGAGTAAGCAACTGGAATATTCTCTGTTGCTCGGAGACTTCTGTTAACCTCTTGTGATTAAGTTATGTCTTGGAAGAGGCCCAGCTGTGCTTCTACACACAAAACATCTGCAACAAAAGAATTAGAGACACTTTAACAGAATTTGTGATGTGGTCCACTTGGAAGTCCTCCATGAACTCTTTAAAAAATCCCCAGTTGTAAACTGAGTGCCGTTATCTGATACTAAACAGCCGACCACTCCGAATCGTGCGAATAACTGATGAAGAGTTTTTTATAGTGAAGTCAGTAGTTGGGCTTTTGCACCTAAAGACTTCAGGCCACTGAGTAAAAGTTTCCATTACTATGAGGTAGTACTGTTCATCAAGTGGTCCCGCATAGTCCATATGTATGCATGACCATGAGTAGTCAGCTTTGGGCCATGGACTAAATTGAATGAATTGCGCTTTAGCAGCTAGTGCACATCATCTGCATGCATTCACCTTTTCTTCAATATTCTTGTCCATGTTTTTCAAGTAAACGTATGAACGCATTAAACTTTTAATTCTGGTAGCGCCAGGATATCCTACATAAAAAGCCTTTAAGATTTTCTTTTGGAGGGTTGCCGGAACAACTACTATATAAATAATACCTGGTCGCATCTTGAGAAAACCTCTGCTACTTGTTCATCAGTCTGCAGTTTTTCCTTGGTTTCTCTTATAAAATCGTCGCTTTCAACTTCCTTCTTTATATCATCCAGAGTAACGGGAAGTTCTTTCACCATGTTGAATAGGATCGACTATAATCTCTCTCTGATCATAGTGATGCGATAGGTGTGTCAGAAATTTCATGAAAATAGTGAATAATTCCACCCCCATCTTTCCAAGCTTATAACTCCTCGAAAAATGTAATTCAAGCCTTAATTTTTTTTCAATTAAAGGAGCAAGGACCACGGTTTCATTAAAAAAAAACAAAAAAAAACGTGTTTTTTTTTTTTAAAAAAGGTTTTAAACTTCGGACTTTACATGTAAATTTCTAAAAAACAGTACTTTTTTTTTTGTCTTAAATTTGAATATATTATTTATTGACCTTTTCTCTTCAATTTGTGATATATAAGACTTTGGTATATAAATTATTTACTTTTTAATAGACATTTCAAAATGGGAGGCGTGAATTATTCGACCTCCTGTCTTTCCAAGCTTATAACTCCTCGAAAAATGTAATTCAAGCCCTAATATTTTTTCAATTAAAGGAGCAAGGACCAAGGACCAAGATTCCATTAAAAAAAAAGAAAAGAAAAAAACAAATAACGTGGTTTAAAAAAAAGGTTTTAAGCTTCAAACTTTACAGGTAAAATTCTAAAAAACATTACGTTTTTTTTTGTTTTAAATTTGAATATATTATTTATTGACTTTTTCTCTTCAATTTGTGAGTAAATTAATTATTTACTTTTCGGTGAGTAAATTAATTATTTACTTTTTAATAGACACTTGAAAATGGGGGGGGGCGTGAATTAAAAAAAAAACGTTTGTCTAAAATATTATATTCGGTTTATTGGAAAGAGCATAACATTTCACATTGACCCTGAAAAAATCGTAAAAATAGAATCAATAGAAAAATTTTGATAGATTTTTAAAGTTTAAAAATTGAAAAATATTGAGTTCGGAAAATTCATTAATGTTTAAAAAAAAAATATTTCTATTACTTTTAAAACAACTTTAATAGTTTATTTTGGAAGTATAATCCATAAAGAAAATAAACAACCCACTTTTAACAGAGAAATTACGAGTTTTTTATATTTTATTCGCAGTTTCGTGTTAGGGGAGTCAAAAATTCCTACAAAACTTCTGATACACCTAGTGATGCGATCACCGAGTCTACCATTCCTTTCTATTAACCGGGATAGCCCATCTGCATGTCCTAATTTCTTTGATGGAAGGTAATCCATATCAAAGTCGTAATTTAATAGGATTGTTCGCCATCTTTGGAGCCTGTTTGTCGTATATGTATGCAATTCTTTCTGTGAACCAAAGAAAAAATCAGCAACTTGTGGTCCGTTTGAAGTTTGAAATGCCGTCCATGGAGAAATCTGTCAAATTTTGTTATCGTGAAAATGATGCTTAAGGAGTCTTCCTCTATTTAGAAATAATTCCTTTCCACAGGTAGTAGTACGGTTCTCCACGCATATGCTATTGGTTTCATCGAACCGTTGAGCATTTTATGCACCGATGCCATATGCGCTCACATCACTTGCGACAATAATGTTTAAATCCGGGTTGTAATGGGGCAGGAATAGCTCGGATGTGAGCACCTTTTTAACTTTTCAAACGCTATTTTGCTTCTGTACTCCAGTTCCAAACTTTGCCATTCCTAAGTTCATTTAAAGGTGCGCGCAGTGTGTGCATGTTGAGAATGAAGGCCTGATAGTAATTAGCCCCCCAAAAATTTTGCAGTGTTGTTGTGTGGCTCAAGCATATTTTTTATTGCCTTTCTGGATCTACTATTCCTATTTATTATCTGCCGTAGGTATTTTATTTGGTCCGGAAAAAATTCACATTTGGTGTCTTTAAGCGTTTATCTTTTCGAGCACCCTAAAAACGTGTTTTCTATGTTGCTCTATAGATTCGCTTTTCATTAGAATATTGTCCTGGTATCCGATGGAAAAATCAAGGCTGCTCAATATAGTATCGATTATTTGTCGAAAGATAGGTGTTGCTACTTTGATCCCGACAGCTAACCTATTGAAATTGTGAGTGGTTATGCACAAAAGTTTTGAGCTTTCATCTTCAACGGGAATCTGGAAGTACGCTTCGCTCAGATCTATTTTTGAGAATATTTTCCCTTTATTCAGCTTCGTAAAAGCTTCCTCGGGACATGGTATCAGATCTATTTTTGAGAATATTTTCCCTTTATTCAGCTTCGTAAAAGCTTCCTCGGGACATGGTATCAGGTAATGATGATCCTTAAGTGCAGCATTCAATCCAGTCGAGAAGTCTGCGCGGACTCTGATATCGTTTTATTTTTTCTTTACATACACAGTGGGGGCAGCCCACTCGCTGTAGTCACTGTGGCCAAAATTCCTGCTTTGACGAGTCTGTCTAGTTCTATGTCAATTATTTGTATAGAGGCAAACGGTACGTTGTGTTTCTTTTTGAGGACTGGGGTGGCATTTTTCTTGTAATATTAACTTTGCCTCCATTTTTGTACAGCGGCCTAGTTTGTCTGATAAAAAACATTGGGGAACGACTCCTTCACATCTTTCTTTAGTTTTTCAGCTTCAGCTGTAAGTTTGTCCACCTTTTGACAAAAATCGCTAATAAGCAAGTTCCAGAGTGCAAATTTTGGATCTAGTCTGTTCCATGAAAATAGTAATTTTTGATGCAAACACATTTAGTATTTTTCCCTTCAACATTACATTAGTGTTAACCTCACCTTTAAATCTTATTCTTTCTCCAATTATTGAACGAGTCAATATCTTGGTTCTCATCATCTTCGGTTTTTTAGATTTTGCATCAAGTATGGTTGTTTATGATGGACAAATCTGAACCACTGTCAAGTCTATCCTTCTGACGTTAAATGGGCTAATAAACAGCAAAACGAAATAAACCAAATACAATACGCAAAATCCAGCTAGAATTCGTCACTGATAACTTTCTCTCTCAACTTCAAGCATGTCTCTGCCCACTGCCTCTGCCAAAAGACATTTATCAGAAAACTGAGCCCATTCCATTTGCATACCCATTTGCATGAAAGATGAGATCTCGTGAGATTCTATGAGACTACATCTTATAAATCCATGGCTGCCATCTTTAATTTCTCTTTCTCTCAGATCTCATCTAAAGGTAAGTTGTATGACCGCACGACACACACACACGGGGGCGCTTTTCTCTTTGATTATTACATTCAACTCTACACTCCCCCTGGTCTCCAGGATTCACATTTGGCACGATGGACATGATCATTTGTTGCGGGCACTCCTACGAAGGGGGATTGACTGGACTACTTCATATTCATTGGAGCTCTCAGGAAATGTGTCAGAACCATTAGCATCAGCGTTAGGACATACAGTCATACAATCAGGCTGGACTTCTTCATCTTTATCGGAGCTCTCAGAAGGGGTGCTGGAACTATTGGCGTCAGCATTGGGGTCCACAGTTGTACCATCGCGGAGAATAGGACGGATCCACAGGTCATCGTTGGACAATTCACCATTACTGCTACTTGCCAACTGGTTCGTATTCAGGGCAGGCCGGATATCCTTCACATGGCATGGAGTGCCATTGACTAGCATGGCTTGCTCACTGATGATGCCAGTGATTCGCCCTCTTTGAAAGCTGCTGGTGCATCGATTATTGGGAGGCTTCAACGAAACAGTGTTCCCTAACTCATACGGCCCTCAGGTTTCCTGCCGATCAGGCAGACGGGCGTCAATATCCTTGATGCGCACTCGATAGCAATGGATCGCATTGGTGGGTGCATGCCACCGTTTGGAGTTGCATTACATCTATAGACCGCCTCTGTGATCGTGCATTGTTTTCTTGTTGCGATCCTCTTCACGCTTCAATGGCACCGTTCTGCTATGCCGTTGCCACTTGGTACATTGCACATCTGTGTCTGAGCTGGATCCCCGACTCGTCTAGGAAATGTCTGAACTCCCCACTGCAGAAGGCCGTGTCATTGTCTGTAAGGATCTCTTCAGGCGGGCCCCTTTCATAAAATATGGACTCCAATTCACGGATTACTGGAGGAATCCTGTCTTATTAACGGGCGCCAGATTGCAAACCTTGTCGGTCCACAACCAATCAGGGTGAGGAAGTGCTGGCTGCTGTAGTGGGTTATGTCCATACCCAGTCGGCTCCAAGTCACGCTTACTCCCAGCTGACCTTTCCGACATCTGGCCGGGGCGGGGTCGATTGACTGGCATGTTTGGCATTCCCTGACTACCGCTTTCACTGCACTTTTGGACACCGATGGATTGGACAACTGCACAAAATAACATGTCTGTCTCACTCCGGGCTGTCCACTGAGGTGGTGTATCTTCCTGATTTTATCCGCCACCTCAATAGAGGTGGCACATAATGGTACTGGTTCGGCTTTCTTCTTCATGGTGTCATACCATCTCTGTGGCACCCGAGTGAGCCTATCAGCAAGGTTGTAATTTGAAGTGACCAGTACCGCATCCACAGACAGGTTGTACTTTGTTACCAGCTTTTTTACGGTCTCCAACCTCCGTCTGATCAGCATCTTGCTGGCTGCCTTAGTGCGTACCCTAGTCTTGCCTGTCAGTGTGTGTGATATCCAGTGGTACACACATAGTGAATCTGTGTGTGTGCATAATTTCCTGACTTTCCACTGGAGTGCCAAGTTGATACCTTTTATCACCGCATCGAGATCTGCCAGGTTGATATGAGCAGTATCACTCACTGGTTGCAACCAGCAAGCGTCCTCAATCACAGCACCATTCTTCTCCAACAGCACACCAATTGCCACAGAGCTCGCATCCACCCACACATTCAGTTTGTCTCCCTGCACGCACCAGTCTCCTTTGGCGGGGTCATCCTGCTTTACCCTTGCGATAGTCTCCTTCACCATGCAAACCAACAGATCGTCTGCTGTTTCATCATCCCAGCCTTTGATGACTGTGCTTGCCCTCCTTTTTATGATACCTGTTGCCACACGAGTCCATCACACACTGGTAGGTGCCCCACAAGTTTTCCACACAGGGAGAATACTACTCGCCTCATGAAGACATCGGGCACTTCAGGAACTGCAGTTCCATGCCACCATTTCAAAGTCCCTCGCTCCTGTCGAACGTTCAGGCCCAAGACACGCCATTCACAAAACGTTCTGGATCCTTGCATGTTTGGCCCTCACATGTGATGATGACACAATGTCTTTGTTCACATATATGTCATCAAGGTACGCCGATGTCCCATCTTTTATTGTCTCTTCCTGTGACAACACAGTGTTAGTAGCGGTCTTCCTTATTTGGGGCGTCACATTCAGCCCAAATCCTAGTCTGGTAAGGCAGCACCTCCTGCCAGCAAACACTACCGTCTGAAATGGCCACATTGTTTCATTGATTCGGACCTGCAGGTATGCTTTTCTTAGATCCAGCAGGGACACATTGGAACGCTGCTGGCGCCACTCTTGTAACTTGCTGGCACAAACGTCAGCATCTGCTATGAACGCATCAACATGCGAGTTCAGTTCGCGATAGTCCATCACTGGCCTCACTTTTGCTTTGTTGTGCTGAGCGACCGCCATCAGCGGAATCAGGCCTTTGAGAGGTCCAAGTTTCTCATAAGGATAGGGAATCAACCAGCCATCCTTGATCCAATCACGAAGTTCCTCTTCGTATGCAGGCCCCATTTGGTCAGGCATATGGTACTCTGTTACCTCATTTCACAGTTTGGCTGGTTCCTGGTTTTCCGACCACTTCCATGCGGCTGTCCAAGCCTTCTGCTGCTGGTCAAATTCGACAATAAAGTCTGGCTGATCAATCTTCAAAGCAGCACACACTGGAACCTTCTGAAACTGTAGCGTTCCCGTCTGCATTATGTGAGCACCATCTAGAGCTCTGATGGCACTCACTATGGTGCCAGAGCACCCAGAGTCGAAGAGTGCTGAGCACAATGTCTCATTGACATAGACCTGAATGGTCGGAAGCGCCTCGTCTAATTTCTGTTTGGGGAGGAGGTCGACGCTGGCACCTTGTCCCCGACCCCGTTTCCCGAACAATCCTGGGCCATATGACCAATCTCATTACATCGGTAGCAGCGAATAGCTGTCAGTCGCCGCTGGCAGTTCCTCACAATGTGGCCCTGGTCATTGCACCTATAATACACGACTTCACCGCGCAGGACGGCCCCTGGGATGGTCTATCCTCATTTAATGCACGCTGTGCAGCAGCGACTACCAGTTCTCCCATCTCATAAGTATTCTTCATCATGGTTCTGGCCCGGTCTATCAGGTTGTTAAGGGATAATGAAGCTATGCTTGAGCTAGTCCGCAGGAGTTGCTTTGCTCCAGTTGGGAGCCCTGCCAAAAATTTGCATGCCTAGGCCCGTTCAGGCAGCCCACCAAACAACACCGTCAATTTCGTCAGCTCGGCCAAATAAACGTCGACAGTTTCACTGGGATGCAAGGTTCTTGCCTCAAATTGCTCCCAAGCAGTGACGGGGTTGATAGCGAACGCCTTGTATAATGCCGCCTTGATCCTTTCATAATTCTGTTTTTCCTCAGGACTAAGCTGTTGATATACTGCAAAAGCCCTGCTGGATAGATGTAGAGGAACCACATGTTTAATGTTCTTCACACTAGACAACAAGCAATGTAGTTTCACCTTCTCCACCCAGTCAAGTACCGGGGTCGAGCCGGTATGGACAGTCCACATCCTTGGCATGGGTAACGGGGCAACTCAGGCTTGTTTTGGGACTTCTCCTGAGAGTCATGTTTGGCTTTTGCTTGACTGTTTGGAGAGTAAGGTATTTTTTTGTCACGTCGTACATTTCTAATGTGTGCTATACCTGCCTCTTCTATATTTTTGGAGTCTTGCTTCTCTAAGATGATTCTTTGGCATTCCTCAGCCAATTGTTAAAGGGTTATATTTGGTTCCGTTTCCAATCTGTTCAGTGCCCAGCATCTAAGTGAGCGTCTTTGGTCGACAGTAAGCTTTGAATAAAAATCAGGACTTTAAAATTTTCGGCCTTTAATAAGGTTAGTCCGAAGTCATCACAGTGTCTATTTATGACTGAAGCAAATGTTGTGTAATCTTGGTCTTCTTTGCAGGTCAGGTTGATGCATCTCCATCTTTTATGGAATAAGCTGATTTTTGGACAGTATAATTCCATCAAAGATTTCACTGTCTTGTCCAAGGACAATTCGCTTGTCTATTTAGGAATGAAGTAGTCCACAGCTCCCAAGATGAATCTGCTCACCCCATGACTCGCAATTAATACTGACTATGTCACCAAATCTGCAAAAATAGGCTTCAAAAGTCCAATCTATTTAAGCAGGATGGTGAAATGTTTCTAATGCTGACAAAATTGCGGTTTGTGAAAAAAAACATTCAGGTCTGACTCGTTGCTGTTTTTATTCGCTATTTAGTTAATAGTTCCAATTTTTGCTTTGACTGTGACTGCATTTCTACTATTTTTTCGCTGAATTGCCTTTTTTCCTCTTCTTTTTCTCTTTTTTATTCTCTTCTTTCCGCCTCTTTTCTTTTTTCTTCTTCACTTTGTTTTCTTTCTTTCTTCTATTTCTCTTCTTTTTTCTTATCTTTCTCCTTATTTTCTTTTTATTATCTTCTTTTTTCTTCTCTTTATTTCTGTAATTCGAAAGTCTGAGTCTGTTGTAACAGTATCATTTCAACTAGTTGCTTTGAAAGTTCTTCCATAAAAAAAAAAATATATATATATATATATATATATATATATATATATATATATATATATATAGACTCGCCAGACAAACATGTGTCTAAAAAATAAGCAGAAAAGCTGCGATTATGTGGAGAAGATATTCACGAAGAAAAAAAAATCACGTGCATGTGGTTTTAACAGAAAAAAATATTCACGTTTTCACAGAGAACAAAAGACGTTTGAGAGTTTATTTTAACTCTCTCACTCTCTCTCTCTCAAAAAAAGAAAAGAATACCAAGCATTTTGTCAGACGCAAAACGAATTCAAATCTTATCGTAGTAAAAAAACCCAGTCGAGTGAATACAACGTTGTTGTCCTAAATTCTCGTAATGGAATGTATGCGGTTTCAATCCGTCGTAGAGCTGCATTTTTTTCTTTTCTCGTTGTTTTCTAGTGAAAACGAAATCATGCAACCTATTGACAGAGAAATTTTTGGTCACAGTAAAAAAATGTTTTTTTTTAATCAAATACATACTGTAAACCGAATATGTCTTCTTGCAAAGAAAAAAAAAACTTCTTTCTTTTTTTTCTCTCTGTGTGAACTGTTTACTTTTAATAAACAGTCCAAAGATAAAGACTTTTGGATAAAGAAAAAAGTTCTGAGGCAAATAGAAAATGTCATTAAACGTTAGAAATGAATTAGGTCAATTCTTTTTAGCAATAGAAGGCGTTGTATTTTTCTACTCACTGCATTTTGAAAAATACACTTTTCCCAAGGGCATTTTTGTTGTTGTTGAAAACACTTTGTGAAGTCACTATTTACTTATCAAAAGGAGATCCTTGTGGGTTCTTTTTTTTTTTTTTTTTAATTCTTATGTCACTAATGCTGTGGCCCTGGTTAGGGGCCATAATATTAAGGTAAAAGAGTCTTGGTGTTCACTACGAGCGGTTAAACTGTGTGTGTGCTCTTTCCTCGAGAGCATAAACGTCTGATTTACATAGTACCAGACGGATCCATATTATCATGAATATAGGGGTGTTAACTACCCCAGAACGATATATATTATTTTTTAAAAACAAGCGTGTTTCGGGCCCTACTCCTCAGCAGCGTAGCTTGACTGTTGGTAGGATTCGAACCTTGGACCTTATGTATTTCAGTCCAGCGCCCTAATTCACTCCGCTATGATGCCATAGACGATTTTACTGCTTCGTTTTTATCGTTCATGTGTTTAAGTGGTTTTGTTTTCATTTTTTAAACGATATTAATGTTTATGTCTCCGCTTTGGAGACCCGGTATTTTTCTTAGAAAGTCGCCCATTTTTTATTTGAACGTATTTTTTATTTATTTATTATTTAAAAAAAACAGTCATCTACTCCTCATGTGTGTGTGTGTGTGTGTGTGTGTGTGTGTGTGTGTGTGTGAGTGAGTGAGTGCGTGTACTTTGAGAATGTTTTTGATGTTTTAGTATTTTTTATTTAATATTTCAAACATCCTACATTTTTGCCACTGAACTGATAAACACTGAACGGGGGAAAAAAACGTGCGAGTTATGAATGTGCTAGGGTTTGGACGACCCAAAGTTATTTTGATGTTTTTGATGGTGGTAAGCAAACGGGGATTAGCTAAGTGTTGTTAGAATATATTTTGACACTCTCATTAATTTAATTTTTATTTTTAAGAAAATATGGTTATGTAATAACTGAAATATAATTGTCGTGTTTTGCAATGGTGAGTCTTCTATGTCTGTTTCCACTGTAGCAGACACAAATAGACCCCTTTTCTTCTCGCGCATTCGCTTCCTCTGAGTGAGTGATGAGGCGTTAAACTGTCCAATCTGAGGACTTGCACACGAATACAAATTAACCCCTAGGGACCAGACAGCTTCCGGTCCCAGAAGATCAAAGTGTAGTATCTGTTCCGACAGATACTGCAAAGCTAAGACTAGCAAAGACCAGCTATGACTAGCAAAGACCATATGTGGGGGTAACCCCACATATCTGAACTTGGTCAAGGTAGGGATCACCCTACGACCACAGTTACCATCCAGCTCCCATCTCCCACCTCTCGGGAGCAGGATCCCCCTTTCCCTCCCCCCTCCCTCCATCTCCACATAAAAAAACGGCCTTGTGCCTAATTTGCTCAGTGGGGAAGCAAATAGATAAACCCAGAAGAAAACTCTCTCTTACGCTACCAGCCTTCGTCGGTGCTAGACGCCTGTTCTCTTCGCTGCTCCTACTAAAGGTATTGACGACAGCCGCGGGCTGTAACTACCTCGTAAGGCAGTGGAGACCCGACTCTACTTTCTTCCTTCAGTACGCTTTGCAAATAAACCTTTCCCTTGTTAAGTTGAAGAAGTTGTTTGTCATTGTTCATAGAATTGTGTTATTTTATTTTATTAGGGAAATTCCCTAAAATGGTGACTCCGTCGTGATAACACATTTCCGAACAGACACTTCTTTCGCTTTTTAACAGGGTAAGGCGCGCATTTTAAAAACCAGCACATGGTTTCCAACCACACACATAAACAGACAACGGATTCGGGAGAGCACATTTAAAACTTAAAAAAAAAAAAAAAACAACAAAAAAAGACGTTATTTCCCTCTCTTCCTTATCGTTTTTTTCCCCGTTATATATATATATATATATATATATATATATATATTATAAACTAAGGAGCATACAAAAAAAAAAAACAAAAAAAACAAAACAAACAAAACAAAGAAAAAACACCCTTTTCTTTCACAACGGCGGGCTACACATAAAAAAAAAGAACGCCAACCTACAAAAAGAGGTGACACTTTCTTGGTGTACGAAAATTCTTATACCAAACTTGAACTTCTAATGCTATCTTTTTTCTACCTTGAACATTTCTGCCGTGTTAACGCGCACCGCGCATAAGAAAAAACTCAACAAAAAAAAAAAAAAAAGAAAAGAACTTTCACGAAGTTTTTCCGCATTAGCACTCTTCGGCCAAAATGTAAGTACTTAAAGAGTTCATTTATCTTCAGGTTCACACACATTTACAAAAAAAAAAACAAAAAAAACCCATATTGTCCACATTTTTTTTTGCTTCACGGCTCTTCCTGATATAATTTTGTTTTAGCTTTATTTCATGGTAATTTTGTTTCTTTCTTCTCCTCCCCCATTAGCCTGTTAAATTTTTTTTTTTGTATTGTCTCTGTTTAAAGATTTTCTCCATATTTCTCCTTTCTTCTCCACGTGGTCCATATTCGGCGTCCTTTCAGATTTCGGATACATTATATATATATATTTTTTTTTTAAATATTTGGTATCTACTTTCGGTAGTGACGATGACAACGTTGCCTGCCTTCGCTGGTGACGTCCGGGTTTGGTTTGCTCAACTCGAGTCTTATTTTGCGGCGAACAACGTGTCAGAGCAAGCGAAGCTGCACATTTTATTCAGTGCCTTCCCCGCGTCATTGACTCCTGCGGTCAAGGACTTAATAACGGACACCCCGTTAAACTCCACTTACGATAGCATAAAACGGGAGGTGCTACTACGGACGTCCGTGTCGGCGGAAAAGCGTTTTCAAACGCTGGTCCATGACGAGCACTTAGGTGACCGCAGGCCGACGGAACTACTCCGTAGAATGAGGGAACTGGCAGAGGACGTCCCTCCTGACAGTGCCTTAATTAAGCAGCTCTTTTTCTCAAGGCTGCCGGCGCAGGTAAAGGCCATACTTGCGCCAATGTTTGAAAAACACACCGTCGATGTAGTAGCAGCATCGGCGGACAAGGTCATGGACTTTGTGAGGGGGCCTACCACCGCGGCGATTCCACAACAGCCTGCTGAGGTACCCGCAGGCACCGCAAATGTAAGACAGGATGCTACATCGGTGGCTATACTAACGGCCATCGAACGCCTCACTAGAGAGGTGAGCAAGCTCAATATGGGCAGGTCGCACTCACCCAGACGCCGCTACAAAAGCCGCTCATCTTCCCCGCACCACCGTCGCCGTGCAAACATGCCGGGACTATGTTTTTATCATAGTCGCTATGGCGCTGAAGCACGGAACTGTAAAATGCCCTGCACTTTTAACAACCAGGGAAACTAAATTTGTGGAAAGACGAGCACGGCAAACTTTCCACAAAATGCAAATAACCGTGCCTATTTCGTCACTGACGTAAAATCTCAAGCACGTTGCTTGGTAGACACTGGCGCTGCTTGTAGTATATGGCCACTTAGGCTACTTAAAGAAAGGCCACCAGTGTCATTGATAACACTGCAAGCGGTGAACCATTCACCTATCCCCACGTACGGTCAAATTTCACGTTCTCTGGACTTGAATTTACGGAGAGACTTTACGTGGGTTTTCACTGTAGCAGATCTACCGTACCCCATACTAGGCGCGGATTTCTTGCATAATTTTAATTTAATGGTCGACATGCGCAGACGCCGGCTGATAGACGCTAGCACGGAACTTTCCGTCCCTGGCTCGTTATCTAATGCCCCATCTATCAGCCCGGTATTTTTCATTGCCGCTGCAAATGACCCATACCATGAGGTGCTACACTCCTACCCGGAGTTAACCAATTTAAATTTTGTGGTGAGCAAACCCACGCACACCACAAAACATCACATTGAGACCACAGGTGCTCCTGTGTTCTCACGCCCTCGGCGCCTTCCTGTGGATAAACTTAAAGCAGCGAAGGCAGAATTTAATCATATGCTACAGTTGGGAATTATACGCCCCTCGTCCAGTCCTTGGGCTTCCCCTCTGCATATGGTTCCAAAACGAGACGGAGATTGGCGTCCAACTGGGGACTATAGACGACTCAATGCCATGACGGTACCTGATCGTTACCCAATCCCGCATATTCAGGACTTTGCTTCCTCTCTGCATGGTTGTAAGACTTTCTCTAAGCTAGATCTGGTTAAGGCTTACCATCAGATCCCGGTGAATCCGGCCGACATACCCAAGACTGCGGTTACAACTCCATTTGGAGCGTTTGAATTTCTTACTATGCCTTTCGGCCTACGTAACGCTGCCAGTACTTTTCAGCGCTTTATGGATGAAGTAGTGCGCGATTTAGATTTCGTCTATAACTATATAGATGACATTCTCGTGGCTAGTGCCTCACCTGAGGAACACGTCACTCACCTCCGCCTACTTTTTGAACGGTTTCAGCAATACCAAGTGAGGATTAACCCTGGTAAATGCGTTTTCGGTGTTACGTCACTAGTTTTCCTGGGCCACATTATCAGCCCAGACGGTATATCTCCGTTGCCGGAAAAGGTGAAGGCTCTACAAGACCTTCAACCGCCCACTTCACTTCGCCAACTTAGGCACTTCCTTGGTCTGTTGAATTACTACAGACGCTTTATCCCACACTGTGCGGATCTCTTAGCTCCTCTTTCTGACCTGTTACGTAACAGGAAGAAGAAAAACGAGCAGATCTCACTTAATGAGATCCAACTTAGAGCATTTGCTGAAGTGAAAAATAAACTAGCGACGACATCTTTGCTGGCACATCCTGTACCCGATGCCCAGTTTTCACTGGTCGTTGATGCATCGGGCACAGCTGTAGGTGCAGTGCTGCAACAGCAGCAGCAACAACAGTTACAACCTCTTGCATACTTTTCGCGACAGCTGAAACCGGCCGAACAACGTTACAGCACGTTTGGCCGCGAACTACTTGCAATGTACCTCGCAGTGAAACACTTCCAACATTCACTCGAGGGCCGACAATTTGTGATCTACACCGATCACCGTCCACTTACATACGCACTGCGTGCTAAGCCGGACAAATATTCTCCCCGCGAAACACGTCATTTGGACTTTGTTTCGCAGTTTACTAGTGATATCCGACATATCGCGGGTGAGCAGAATGCAGCAGCAGACGCATTGTCTCGCCTGCCCATCAATTCTCTGTCCTCACCATCGGATATCGATTTGCGACAGATGGCCTTAGACCAGCCAAGTCTGGACACGTTGGATCCATCGTCACCTGAATTCGGGACTTGCAAATTCGCATATCTGCCCGTGCCTACTTCTGACACGCAGATCATCTGTGACACCTCAACGGATTCACCTCGACCATTCGTTCCAACGACCCACCGTAGAGTTGTTTTCGACACTCTACACAACCTGGCACACCCCGGACGCAAAGCCACAGTAAAGCTGATTACAGCTAGATTTTTCTGGCCTAACATGAGGCGTGACATCATTGCTTGGTCACGTTCCTGTGTATCCTGCCAAAAATCAAAGGTGCACGAGCATATCCGCGCACCCCTTGGAACATTCAGCACCCCAGACACTCGGTTTAGCCATGTTCACATTGACTTGGTTGGACTATGGCCGGTCAGTCAGGGATTCACTTATCTCCTGACCTGCATAGACCGTTTCACACGGTGGCCAGAAGCCATCCCACTTAGTGACATTTCGGCTGAATCTGTAGCGCGAGCCCTTATATCAGGCTGGATATCACGCTACGGAGTTCCCACTACAATCACCACTGATCGTGGTGCACAATTCGAATCCCACCTATTTCAGGAACTGTCCAAGATCCTCGGGATCACTCGCATTCGGACAACAAGCTATCACCCTGCTTCAAATGGGATGATAGAACGCTTCCATCGCCAATTGAAAGCTGCATTACGCGCTTACCCTGATCAACAGCGATGGAGCGAGTACATACCGGTCATCCTTCTTGGCTGTCGGGCATCAATCAAGGAGGACCTGGGATATTCCGCAGCCGAACTGGTCTATGGAGCACCTCTATCGTTGCCAGGTCAGATGCTGACCCCGATAGAGGATATATCAACTGACACAGCTCTATATGTCAACAGACTACGAGCTTATCTCAGTAAGCTACCGCCGATGCACCCTAGGGAACAGACCATTAAATCTTTGGTTCCGAAGGACATAGCGACATGGACTCACGTGTTCCTTAGAAAGGACACAGTAAAAGCCCTCCTAACTCCACCTTACACTGGCCCTTATCGCGTGCTTTCACGCACTGATAAAACTTTTATCCTAGACATTAGTGGTAAAAAAGAGACAGTATCGGTAGATAGGGTAAAAAGAGCCTTTCTGGACACATTAACACCTGAGCCACACATTCCTCCAACATACACACAGCATAATCATGCACCTGAGGTAAATGTTCCACGTGAGAACAATTATGTGACCACTACACGTAGTGGTCGACGGGTACATTGGCCGAAGAGACTTTGCAAAACAGTGTATTTCTGTTGAAAAAGAACATTTTTTCTTCTCTCCTTTTTAGAACAGAACGTTTTGTGCAATATTCCAACTTTTCACAGAAAAGTAAGAACATTTTTTTTTTCTGCAAGAAAATAACCTAAAGAGACGGACATTTCTTATTGTATTTTTTCTTTCTGCTATTTTTTATGCTACCTTTCTCTCTGTCGGCTTTCAGCCTAAGCAGGGGGTTATGTAGCAGACACAAATAGACCCCTTTTCTTCTCGCGCATTCGCTTCCTCGGAGTGAGTGATGAGGCGTTAAACTGTCCAATCTGAGGACTTGCACACGAATACAAATTAACCCCTAGGGACCAGACAGCTTCCGGTCCCAGAAGAAAACTCTCTCTTACGCTACCAGCCTTCGTCGGTGCTAGACGCCTGTTCTCTTCGCTGCTCCTACTAAAGGTATTGACGACAGCCGCGGGCTGTAACTACCTCGTAAGGCAGTGGAGACCCGACTCTACTTTCTTCCTTCAGTACGCTTTGCAAATAAACCTTTCCCTTGTTAAGTTGAAGAAGTTGTTTGTCATTGTTCATAGAATTGTGTTATTTTATTTTATTAGGGAAATTCCCTAAACCACCACTGAAGTGGACAATCACGTCTTACGAATAGTTGTAAAGCTACATAATAATCAAATTCTTTTGTGCAATTATGAATAATAAACTTACTACCTTTTACTTCTTGTATTGCTATTGTACTGGCAGTTGCAGTCTCCAGGTTTAACTCAGCTTCTACCTGTTCTAACTTTAAAATTGTTACCGTAGGCTTATTTGAAGCTAATTCATCAAACACGCTTGAAAGAAATACTTTCACTTTGATATTCTGGAAAGGTGTATCCTGATTCTGTTTCATTATCATCAGTAGAAAGTAGAGGATGCAGAATCCAATTCTTAATGGTGTTTTCATGTCATTTTTTAAATTAAAATTTGAATCTTGGATCTAGAAAACACATGTTTTTATCATTTACATAAGATAAAAATCTTGTTTCCATTGAGTTACTGAATTGTCCAACAGCGGTAAGAAGAATTTCACTAAAGTCAGAAAATCATTTGAAGTATGTGTAACGTGCATCCAGGAGATAAGCGCCCGCGTGTTTGCGTGTTGTGTGGGTACGTGGGAGAGACGGATGAGGGGAAAAAGACTTACCTCGAGACCAGCTCAGCGTTACCGACCAAAAATAGAAAAGAGGGACCAAGATGGCGACCGCCGTCTTTTGTAAAGTATGATGTCTCGCAAAGTCACACGAATTCTCGGAATATGCAAATTTAGCCGACCTAGAACGACGATAAAAGCGGGTGAGGGGAAAGACGTGGGGAGGGACGATTGAGTTGGCTGGGGAATCGTGTGGCTGTTGCTTCTTGTGCCGTGTTGAGGATATCTTACCGTGTTAAAGAGAGAGTCGGGCGCCATCTTGAATTTTTCCCTACATTTTTTTTCTTACAGTAATTTCTCACTTTTACAAGCTATTCCGGCCATTTGGCCTCTAGGACTATGACCGAGTCGAAATTTGACTTAAAGCTCATACCCGAGTTTGACGGGTCCACGTCCATCGTCGACTGGGTTGAAAGGGTCGAGCTGACGTGCGACCTTTGTGAGGTGAAAAGGGTACACACTGTAATTCCCCTGAGATTGGCTGGGGGTGCCTTGAGTGTATATCAGCAACTCAGTGCTGCCGAAAAGGGAGATGTCACCGCAATTAAAGCTGCGCTGTACAAGGCATTTGCCATGGATCCTTGTACGGCCTATGAAAAATTTGCTTCCCGAAAACTTCTACCGGAGGAAAGCGTGGACGTTTTCTTCGCTGAGTTAAAGAAACTCGCAGTTCTGTTCGGTGGAGGGGTGTCGGAGCGGACGCTTGCGTACGCGTTTGTGGCGGGCCTTCCCACTCGGGTGAAGCAGCTACTGAGAGCCTCAACCAGCGTTTCAACAACGACCATGGAACACTTGATGGAACGTGCTCGAGCCATCATCAAAGATGAGGAGGACCTGGGGGAACCAGTTGTGATGGCGACACAGACAGGCCAGATTGGCGCTCGGGAGATTCCGAATCAGAACCCTGTAAGCAATGGGAAATGTTTTCGCTGTGGCCGACGCGGACATTTTGCAAGGAATTGCACCAACAGGGGTGTGTGCGCTGTTTTAAGTGTGGCGGTTTGGGGCATCTAGCCCAAAACTGTGCGGGAAACGTATCAGGGGAGAGGACGTCAGCGCCGCCCTGCTCCCCGAGCAAAATTTGAACAAGGCGCAACCAGTAATAACCGTCTACGTAAACAGGATACCCTGCTCAGCACTTCTCGACTCAGGCTGTTCGCATACTATAGTGAGCACCAGGCTGTGTCCAAGTTGGACTAAGAGGAAGATCAAAGTCACCACGATAGGAGGCGAGACCCAGACATGCTGTGGAGCTGGAACTGTCAAGATCTACACGGACACCGGTGCAGCCACTAAGATCAATGTGCTCGTGACCCAAGGAAATCTCCTGGGGTTTGACCTGTTGCTCGGATACGATGCCATCAAGGCGCTGGGGGGAGTCACAATTCATCGGGATGGAAAGGTGCGATTCTTAGAGGCCCCAGTGTGTGCAGCGCTCCATATCGATCGGCCGGATTTTACAGTGGACTACGACTCGCGCAAGAGGGCCTGGATTGCATCTTGGAAGTGGACCGAGGGAATGGCACCGACTAAACTCAAGAATGGGGTTGCAGAGTACCCTATACCCAGTGAGGCCCGAGCAGAATATGAAAGGGAACTAAAGGCGTGGATCCAAGATGGCTGGTTAATCCCCTACCCTGAGGACAAGCTTGGGCCTCCGAAGGGTCTAATACCCTTGATGGCAGTAGTCCAGCATAACAAGTCGAAAGTACGGCCCGTGCTGGACTATAGGGAGCTTAACAAGCATATTGAAGCCTACACTGCCGATGCTGACGTATGCGCCAGTAAGTTGAGGGAATGGCGTCAGAAAGGCACTAATGTCTCAATATTGGATTTACGAAAAGCCTATTTACAGGTGCGAGTTGATGAGACGTTGTGGCCGTTCCAGACAGTTTGGTTCCAGGGGCAGAGGTACTGCCTTACACGCCTTGGCTTCGGCCTAAATGTGGCACCACAGATCATGAAGACTATTGTCAACACAGTATTGTCCCAAGAAAAGCCCATGAGGGACTCAACGTCAGCTTACATTGATGACGTATATGTCAATGAAGATGTACAGTCTGCGTCGTGTGTCAAAGAAAAGTTGGCTCAGTTTGGTCTGGAATGCAAGAATCCCGAACGTTTAAGGGAAGGAGCACGTGTATTGGGATTGGATGTTTATGAAGAGGATGGCACCCTACAATGGAGGCGTGGCAGTGAAATTCCAAGCATCCCCAACCTCGTTACAAGGCGGACCGTTTTTTCTTGGTGTGGAAAACTTGTTGGTCACTTACCGGTCTGTGGCTGGCTCCGCGCAGCTGTTGGTGTGATTAAACGCAGAGCAAATTTAACAACCACGGGTTGGGATGACATATCCGATGATGTCCTACTAACTCTGATGATTAAGGAGACACTGGAGAGAGTGAACAAGAAGGACCCTGCCTGTGGGCGGTGGTGTGTTAACGGAGACAACGTAGGTGTGTGGGTTGATGCCAGTTCTTTGGCGTTGGGAGTATCGTTGGAGCAAGGAGGAAACGTGTTCGAGGATGCATATTGAAGCCTACACTGCCGATGCTGACGTATGCGCCAGTAAGTTGAGGGAATGGCGTCAGAAAGGCACTAATGTCTCAATATTGGATTTACGAAAAGCCTATTTACAGGTGCGAGTTGATGAGACGTAACAGATTCTCCGCATATCAACCTGGCAGAGCTGGACGCTGTTGTAAAGGGGGTAAATCTGGCCCTGCAGTGGCAGTCTAAGAAGTTGACCTTGTACACAGATTCTCTCTGTGTCTACCACTGGGTGTCTGACACACTTTCAGGACGGACACGAATCCGTACCAAGGCAGCAAGCGAAATGTTAATACGGAGAAGGCTAGACACGCTAAAAAACCTGGTATCTGAGTATGGGTTATCACTGAGCGTCACTCTGGTGCCATCACATTGTAATCGTGCTGACCAACTGACCCGTGTACCTCACAAATGGTATGAAGCCGCGAAGATGGGAATGGAGATTACTGCTCGATCTTGTGCAGTTGCAATCGACCCATGTCAAATACAAAAAATTCATGCACAGAGCGGACATCCGGGTATCAAGAGGACCCTTTATTTTGTGAGGCGTGCATACCCAGCAGTGACCAAGATGGATGTCAGACAGATCGTCAGAAATTGTGAGGCTTGCCAGTCTATTGATCCTGCACCAGAGCGATGGCAGAAGGGTCGCTTGGAAGTTGAGAGTGTGTGGCAGCGGCTGGCCATGGATATTACCCATTACAGTGGCAAGCCCTTTCTAACTCTCATTGATTGCGGGCCTACGAGATTTGCGGTGTGGCGGCAGATGACCAGACAGGATTCAGCAAATGTTGTTCGCCACCTATCATCCATTTTTTTTGAGCGAGGTGCGCCGGAAGAGCTCCTGACTGACAATGATGCAGCGTTTTGTAGCCAGCAAGTCCGGCAGTTGTTAGATGAGTGGGGCGTCCGTCTACGGTTGCGATGTGCACATGTGCCATCAGGAAATGGCATTGCTGAAAGAAGCCATCGCAGCATCAAGAGAATTGCTGCCAGGAAGCGATGTACTATTGCGGAAGCAACATATTGGTACAACATTACGCCAAAGGACGGGACGTCCCCTTCAACCGCACCTGCGAATGCTATTTACACGTACCAAGTCGGAGTGAAGGGAATCAACACTACGCAGCCAACTGACAAGGGAACATATAACAGATATGAAGTGGGAGATCCAGTGTGGGTGCGGCCTCCAGGAAATCGGTGCACCGACAAGTTTAAGCGAGGACACATATCTGGAGTGATTAGCCAGCAGTCTGTTTTGGTCGATGGAACCCCACGACATGTGCGAGATCTTCGCCCAGCTACCGAGGTGCGTCATACAACTACAGAAGAAAGCAGTGAAGCGTCTAGCGATGAGCTGCCGATGCACGGATTCAGTGAGCCCCTTCCAGAGACTGATAGCGATACTTCATCTGATGAGGCGGAACCAGATCCAGAGCCCGAATCTGAAACAGTGAATGTACCTCTTCGCAGAAGCACACGCACTAAAAGGCCACCCCCCCAGTGCTCTCTATGTGATCATCAGATCAGGGGGGAGTGTAACGTGCATCCAGGAGATAAGCGCCCGCGTGTTTGCGTGTTGTGTGGGTACGTGGGAGAGACGGATGAGGGGAAAAAGACTTACCTCGAGACCAGCTCAGCGTTACCGACCAAAAATAGAAAAGAGGGACCAAGATGGCGACCGCCGTCTTTTGTAAAGTATGATGTCTCGCAAAGTCACACGAATTCTCGGAATATGCAAATTTAGCCGACCTAGAACGACGATAAAAGCGGGTGAGGGGAAAGACGTGGGGAGGGACGATTGAGTTGGCTGGGGAATCGTGTGGCTGTTGCTTCTTGTGCCGTGTTGAGGATATCTTACCGTGTTAAAGAGAGAGTCGGGCGCCATCTTGAATTTTTCCCTACATTTTTTTTCTTACAGTAATTTCTCACTTTTACAGTATGTATGAAGTTAAAGAAATGCTTCTAATTTCATCATGAGATAATTTAAATTTTTTTTTTACTGTTTTTATTTTTTAAATTATTTTTCAGTAAAGTAATTTTTTTAATGGAATCCTATAATTTGGACAAAGTTTTGCTATAAACCTATTAAATCCAACGTCAGATTACAGAATACGGTTGAATATCAACAGCAATCGTTTCTCCTATCAAACAATCGATCTCTTGTGGTCATTTATATCCCAAATTTTCTTTTTGACCAATATTAATTCTGGAGTAGTTTAGTGTTTCGCTGGGTGCTCGTAGTTTCTGTCATTTGTTCCTGGAATGTCTGTCTCTGAACATTCATTGTGTTTTCTTTTCTTATCTGCAACTTTTCCTTCTGAATGAACTTTTCTAAGATGGTTTAACATATAAGTTGTTGTAAACGTTTTTGCTGACTTGCCACCCCTTGATATGATGGCTTCATATAACTTTCAGATGTATTTTTATTCTTGGGATTGACATCAAAATATTTCTAGCTGAAACTGGTTTCTATAATGGTTGTTGTTCATATTTAATTAATTTTTTACAACTTTAAATGACTTATGTCTGATATCTAATTCGTAATCTATCTCATAAAATATGCATTATCTAAAGCATAATGATAAAAATATATATGTATTGTTAGCACGAGTCTAAGAATGAGGAAGAGGAGTATCACTGATGGAAAATGCTTTCTTTTCAGTTCACCGCAAAATTCGTCAATATGAAAACTGAAAGATAAAGTAATAGTTTTCTTTGATAGTGATTTAAAGTCCAAAATAATAAAGGTGATTTGATAGGAAGCGAGAGGAAATTTACATATGCTTCCTTCTATTTGACTTATATCGTTTGCATGACGCTGCTGTCCGAACTTTCACTTTCTGGTTACCACTTGACGCGTCTTCTCTCCACTCCAAAACGAACTTCTGCAACTTTAGCTTGTCTCTCCCCGAATCCGACTTTTCTCTTCTACAAATACAACTTCTCTGCTCGCAATCTAACTTCAGAATGCCTTCCTTCCCCAAATCACTCTTCTTTTATCTCCAATCAGGAGCATCTCGTTTGAATACCTCGTGGTCACCCTGTAGGCATATAAAGAAACAGAGCAGCCATTTTTGTTTCTTTCTTCTTCATTATGAACACGAGGTAAGCCACACAAAAACGCGGTCGGTCGTTCTTGTTTCTTTTTTCTTCATTTACACCACACGCCCCCCTGATCTTCGAGATCAATAGGATACTTCGTAATCCTCCATCCAAGCAGGCCGCCTCCTCTCACGTCGAGGCCTCTGGGGGACAACTTCTCGGGGGTTAACGTTTTCAGGTTCACTATAACGCGGGCCTAAGTCAGGTCGAGCAGCATCATTTGCTTCTCAGTGGCCCTCGATTTCCCCTTCTTCACTGCCCTCGCTGCATACCGGCGATGTCACACGACGCAGGTCTAAGATATGCCGGGGAATGCAATTCACCATCACATTGTTCTTCGACTGCAATCCTGTTACGACCCCTCTTTTCCAACGAGTGGTACACTGTGCATTGGGGGGTTTCACCCACACCTCTTCACCTACTTTGATAGTGGCTTCTTCACTCTCAATTCCTGCTGTTTTGTTGCACGGATGCCGCCACTTATATGTGAAAACGGCCCTATGAGGCACAGTTGTCTCATCTTGTTTGGTCTTCGGCGAGATGTTATACCAAAACACCGCCTCTATGGGTGATACGTTGCTTTTTTCCGCAGCGGCTTTAATGGTGCGATGATTCCTCTCCACTATTCCGTTGCCACACGGCCGATACGCTGCTCTGAAAAATTGCCTTACTCCCCACTTATCGCACACCCCTTTAAAGACTTCTGATCGGAAAGCGGGGCCATTGTCCATTAAGAGTTCCTCAACTGGCCCTCTCTCCAAAAATATCTCCTCAATGACCCCTCCGATCGCCCATGCAGCTTCTGCCCTGATCTCTCTCCAGATGGCAAACCTTCCCGGTCCACAGTCGACCATCGATAGATACAATTTGTGGCGATAGTGTGTCACATCAATGGTCAATCGCTTCCAGTCCTCCGCAACATGTAGCTCTCCTGCTTCGTGTCTGGACGGCCCAGGGTCAATTGATTGGCACTCTCGACAGTTCTCCACCACCTCCCTAACCTCCTCCTTGGTGGTCTCCGGGTAAACCTCTCTGGCTAGGAATAACGTTCGTTCTCGACCAAAGTGGTGCATTTCGTGTGACTCTTTGACTTCTTCCCCTGCACAGCATACCGAGGAGACCTCCTTTCCCTCCTGCAGCCAGGCCTTCTTCACGCGTGTCATCGAATCCGCCTTGTTTTTTTCTGACGGGACCAACACAACAGATACTCTCAACTGGAATTCCGCTATCAGGTCGGTGAGCGCTCCGAGTCTGCGCTTGATCAGCATTTCCACAGCACCCCTGGTCTTAACTCTCTTATCGCCAGTTACTGCCGACCGAATTCACGACGCTACCGTTGCCGAATCGGTTTTGACTTCAATTATTTTCAATCCCCATTTCAGGGCCAGATTGATTCCTTTTATAGCGGCATCTAGTTCTGCTACGTTGATATGGGAGAAGTCGTTTTTTTCTTAGCCACGCCGCATCCTCCACAGTTACATCTTCTATCTCTAGTACGACGCCCAACGCCAGGTTACTGGCATCGCACCAAACCACACCTGCGTCTTCGCCGCTGACATACCATTTCCCTTTCACTGGGTCCTCATTCCTCACTCTCGCAATGACTTCTTGCAGCATGTTCATGACCTCCTTCGTCACACGGCCCTCCCAGCCATCAGTGCCTGTTTGTCGTTTAATAAAGCTGCATGCTATCCTGAGCCAGCCAGCGATAGGATAGTGCCCGACCAGCCTCCCGCAGACTGAGAAGAGTTCTCGCCTCGTCAGCTCAGATCCGACTTCGGGTATTGCATTCCCTCGTTCGAAGACAAGGCTTTCTTTTCCATCTCGCCTTAGTTTCAACCCCAGCACCGCTCCTCCATCTAGGGCCTCCGCCGGTTTCGCAGTTAACCCATACTTCTCGACATGGCTTCTTACTTTCTCTGCTCTCACCTCTGCTTCCTCCACCAGGATGTCGTCAATGTACGAACTAGTGGCCTCCTCCACTGTACATTCTTTGCTCAGCATTGTCTTCAGCACGGCAGTCATAATTTATGGAGCTGAACTCAGCCCAAAGCCTAACCTCGTCAGACAATACACCCGCCCCTTGTACCGGACCAGTTGGTACTGCCAGAGTTTTTCATCTACATGGATCTGCAGATATGCCGATTTCAGATCGACAATCTTAGTGGCCCACCCCATTCTTCTCCATTTCCTCATGACCTCCTCACATACGTCGATCCCCGTTCCAGTGTGGCAGGCTACATGTCTGTTCAATTCCCTAAAATCCAGCACGGGCCTAATCTTGTTTTTGGTAGGCTGAACAACCGCCAGTAGTGGCAACACTCCTTTTTCTTCCCCTGTCCACGGTTTCAGAATTCCTTCTTTTATTCACCTCTCCACTTATTCCTCGAATCCTTTTCTTATTTCTCCTCGCAGGGTGTTTTCGTAGCAGCCCACCTTATTCTGTAGTTCTGGGGGCCCGGAGATCCATTTCCATTCCACCATCCACCTCATGCCATCAAACTTCGCCAGGAAATCTTTGTCCTCAATGAAGCAAACCTCCGGTTTTGGGGTTCTGACGGTTCTATCACCTTCCACTCCTGCCATCCCCACTGCGCCGAGACGTCCAAACGTCACTTCGCCCCCTCTAAACATAGCGCTCCCCAGTCGGTTAATTGCACTCATACCTATAATCACGTCGACACCACCGACCAGATGATTCAACACTAGGGCTTGCAGTCCAATGGGCACCCCTTGCACCACTACTTCCGCTGTCGTCTCTCCTAGGCATTTCACATCCCTGCCATCCACGGTCCTAATAATCCTGGTTCCGCTCCATGATCTCGCGACATTCCTCGCTAACAACGTTGTAGTGCAGCCTGTGTCGACAAGGGCTATGGCTCTCTTCCCATTGACTACCACCGGTAACCGAGGCAATGTTCCATCATGCGCCATTTCCACACAGAAGGGGTAACCACTGGCGCAATAGCTCCCCTTCACTCGTTTCCCTGGTCCCGTGCAGCAACACAATAGTGGCTAATATGCCCCACTTGTCCACATCGGTAGCACGTGATCCCCGGTCTCGGCTCTTTGCAGTCCTTGATCAGATGAGAGCCCTGGCACCGGAAACACTTGATGGCAGGTCTCCCCTCCTGTCGCCTCGCCGGCTGCCTCTCATTCAAGTGAGGCGTCATGCACATATTTCCACTCACAGCTGCAGCCACGATTGGGCTTTTAACATTTTTCACTAGGACTCTGGCGTGGACCAAGAGATCGTCCACTTCCATAGAATGGATCCCCGTGATTCTCTGCATGTTCGCAGAGATTTCCTCTGGGAAGCCGTTCACTAGGTACAGCTTTACCGTCATCTCCAGGCTCCTCCCCACGTAACCAGCCAACCCTGCCAGTCTCCTGATCTCTGCCGCAAAGACGTCAACGGACTCGCCGGTCCACCTCAAACTTGACAGCTTGCCAAGTGCTTCAAATGGGCCCTCAGCGAAGGCCAATTTCAGCCTTTGCTCCACTAAGGCAAGGTCTTCCTTTTCATCTCGCATCTGCTGGTAAATCGTGAGGGCTTCCCCCTCTAAGTATAGCGGCAGCAGGGTGACCACATCTTCTATCTTTTACAGCTTCGCCACCATTTTTAATTTCTCCAGCCACTTAATCAGGTCACCCTCCCCAGTAAAGGGTCTCAACATCTGAGTGCTCAGTCTCCACTCAGCCATGTTAATTTGCTTGATGCGCCGAAATAGCTTGTCGTTTGCGTGACACTGCTTTACGAACTTTCACTTTCTGGTTACCACTTGACGCGTCTTCTCTCCACGCCAAAACGAACTTCTGCAACTTTAGCTTGTCTCTCCCCGAATCCGACTTTTCTCTTCTACAAATACAACTTCTCTGCTCGCAATCTAACTTCAGAATGCCTTTCTTCCCCAAATCACTCCTCTTTTATCTCCAATCAGGAGCATCTCGTTTGCATACCTCGTGGTCACTCTGTAGGCATATAAAGAAACAGGGCAGCCATTTTTGTTTCTTTCTTCTTCATTATGAACACGAGGTAAGGCACACAAAAACGCGGTCGGTCGTTCTTGTTTCTTTTTTCTTCATTTACACCACACCTTAACTGCAGTCCAATCACAAAAGGCTACATGTTAGCAGCATGCTATGCTACATCGTATTTACAAATACGATGTAGATTATGCATTTCTCTCTGGTGAATTTTCACCGGCAAGCAAAAAGGGGAGTTAACTGGTCTTCGTTTACAAAATAATTAAATTAATAATAGTAATATTAATGACAGAATTTGCTGATAAATTAGAAAACCTGTTAATCGGCAGATTAATCAGTGTTACATGATAAGGGCTGTCCCCTTTTCATCTAAGTATAAAAATAGAGAATTTAGTTTAAAATGAAAATGAAATAGCATAGGCGAAATTCGAACCTCGTAATTTAGTTTAGAAATAGATTACGTGTGAGAATTTAAAAATGTAAAACAAACATTTGTTTAGAATATAGATAAATATTTCAAGGAAAGAATGTGAACTCTCAAGTTTGTTATGAAATTTTAAATTGAAAGAATGCAGCTTATAAGATAATGTTTTTAACATATTGAATATAGGTTAAAATTCCTTTTGTAGAAATAGGAAAAGTTTTGGACACGTATGGCCAAAACACGTGAAAGAAGGCACATGTTTTAACATGTGTATGACGTCACGGAAAATAGAAAGTTCGAGGGATAGAGAAAAACTTCAGAGTTAGTCAGTCAGTGAGAAAACTCGGAGAGAGACAGTCAGGCGTCTAGGAGCGAGACGTCACTTCAAGAAAAAAATGTGAGACTTTGAATTCTTGGTGATGGAACACGGCCGTGTGACGAAATAAACCATCAAGTGTTTTTTGTAAAGCTCGTCTTGTGTCTTATGATTCTTACAGAAAGGTAAAGTCCAATTGTATTATATATTTGTGTTATATGTCTTTACATACACGTCTCAACATCATCATGTCCGAACTGTCTGAACACTATCCCTTCACTCCAAGAGCTTTCTCCTTCTCTTCCATTCAACACAATTAAGGAATAAACTTTTTCATATATAAGAATCTCTTCTAACATGAACAATATCTAAGTCTTACAACTTCTCTCTCTCTCTGAGTCCATCAACATCCCTCTTATAATAAGACTCTTCTAAGACTGCGCGTATAATAAGACTCTCTTAATAAAAAGGAAACCCCTTCTTCCAATGTACACATCTAAGGAAAGAATGAACAATATCTATCTAAGTCTCTTATTGCAACTTCTCTCTCGGAGTCTTTCAACATCCCTCACTGTAATAAGACTCTTTCTAAGCATCTCTTCCTAAGACTCTCTCAATGAAACCGATATGTAACAAACAGTATTTTGGTGCCCGTGAAACAGTTTGCATCAGCGATGCAGAAACCGAACCTGGGGTCGATACCACGAAAAACAAAAAACAAAAAACAAAACAAAACAAAAAAACAACACAACGTTTACTAGACGATCACAAAATGCGAAAAAGAAAAAGAAACACAACGTTTTAAAAGGGTCCAAGGTAATTAAAAAGAAATAAATAACTAAATTATACCACGGAAAAAAAAATTACATGATCACAGAATGCGAAAAAGAAAAAAGAAACACAACGTTTTAAAAGGGTCCAAGATAATTAAAAAAAAAAAAAATAAATAATACCACGGAAAAAAATTACACGATCACAGAAATGCGAAAAAAAAAAAAATTGAACACACACGCACGCAGAGAACAAAAGATACAAGAAATATTAAAAAGAAAAAGAAGAAAAGTCCGATATGCCGTAAAAGAAATCCGTAGTAATGAATGGAAATATAGTAAACAAGTCACCATGCGTAATTCATTGATAAATGAATTGGGTTGTTAAAAAAAAAACACACACACACACATACACGCAAACGCAGAGATTGGGGTCACCCAGTATTGTTTTGAAATTTGTATGGAGTGTCAATTAGAAATTTGTGTCAATATGAAATCGTTTGGACGAATTGTTGGATTTAATCTGTCAATCAAAACAGGAATTTTTCAAAGGTCGCATGTAGTCTCTGAAACAGCGTGTAAATTTTTTGGAAATGCGTTTTTGTGTTCATAGTTGAACTTTTCGGCTTTTGTGTGTTTCATTTGTTTTGTTTTTGAAAAAAAAGAGACAATCGTTTTGGACAGACTGTTGAATTGTTGTTTGTTACAGATGATTTTTTTTTTAGTTGAAAAAAAGTTATAACTGTTGCAAAATGTTTAAATGTATTAAGGTATTTTTTTAAAAATGTTTTTATGATGTTGAACAAATATTGTAAATTGTCTTATGCATCGAAATGTTTTTGATTTTCACAGCAAGAATTCAAAGTCAGCAGTAAATATACATTAGATTTAAACAGTCTAGGACAAAACAAAACTAGTTAAGACGTATGGTTGGCTTACAGATTCAGTTAGAATTTTAGAAGGGGGACAAGAATTAAAATTACGTAAACGGGTATTTGGAGAGTTTTTAGATGTGATAAGCCGCAAGAAAGATGTTTTGTTTTAGCATTTGGTTTTTTTTTTTTTTTTTAGAGATCCAAAAAACTTTTACCAAGAAAAGTGACTTGGTAGGGATTGATAAGCACAAGATGTGCCCTATACGAAAAATTTGGGAACCTGGTTAATTAAGTGCTTAAAATAAGCTGGTTGCACGTACCGACTCCAAGCAAAGTGGTAAGACTTGGCTTAATTAATAAACAATCGTTGGAAAGAATACGAAAATTCTTAAGGGAACCAGTAAACCGAGGATAGGTAGTCCCGAGGCAATCACATATAGCTTAATGAAGTAAGAGACAAGCAAAAATATGCCGTAGATTACGTAAGAAAGATATAACCTTGTATTTTTTTTTTTTTTTTTTAGAGATGCATGAATGTGGGATATATCTGCTGGATCTTAGAAGCTGGTGAGAGAAAAGAAAAATCACAAAAAATCGGGCAATTAGATAGAATTTAGGCGCAATTAAGGTGTTGGGCGCAGAAAGGTGTTAGTTAGTAAGGGGTGATATTTCTAAATCCTCGTCGAAGTTTCAAGAATCCAAGCAAGGAAATCCGAGTGAATCCGTATGAGAGAAAAAAGGTATATCTTAAACTTCTGAAGCCAACCACAAAGATTTAAGTATATGAGCTTTAGTATGTCCCGTGTAAGATAGTTATAGAATAAAAAACAAAGCCATACTTGATAAGACTAACCATGCGGAAAGAGAGACCAGAACACTTTTGGGACGAAGGAAGTCGTCCATTTCGAGAAAGGTGAAAACCTCTAGTCTGCGGCATATGGGTGGCTGGAAAATAGCTGATGTGAATCATAGGTAAAGACCCTACACCCAAAAAATGCCACGAAGATCAGAAAAGTTCTGATCTTATAAAAAAATAAATAATTGTGAAGTCGGCCGTGAAGGGCTGACTGAAAGAGATTTTTTTTTGTTTTTTTAGCCTGATATTTCTAGCCGTGTGGTTGTGTAGATGTAAAAATAAAAAAATGTACTAAATTTAAAAATGCATACATTTTTTTTTGTGAAATATGGAAGGGAGGGATGTTACATGATAAGGGCTATCCCCTTTTCATCTAAGTATAAAAATAGAGAATTTAGTTTAAAATGAAAATGAAATAGCATAGGCGAAATTCGAACCTCGTAATTTAGTTTAGAAATAGATTACGTGTGAGAATTTAAAAATGTAAAACAAACATTTGTTTAGAATATAGATAAATATTTCAACTAAAGAATGTGAACTCTCAAGTTTGTTATGAAATTTTAAATTGAAAGAATGCAGCTTATAAGATAATGTTTTTAACATATTGAATATAGGTTAAAATTCCTTTTTTGTAGAAATAGGAAAAGTTTTGGACACGTATGGCCAAAACACGTAAAAGAAGGCACATGTTTTAACATGTGTATGACGTCACGGAAAATAGAAAGTTCGAGGGATAGAGAAAAACTTCAGAGTTAGTCAGTCAGTGAGAAAACTCGGAGAGAGACAGTCAGGCGTCTAGGAGCGAGACGTCACTTCAAGAAAAAAATGTGAGACTTTGAATTCTTGGTGATGGAACACGGCCGTGTGACGAAATAAACCATCAAGTGTTTTTTGTAAAGCTCGTCTTGTGTCTTATGATTCTTACAGAAAAGTAAAGTCCAATTGTATTATATATTTGTGTTATATGTCTTTACATACACGACTCAACATCATCATGTCCGAACTGTCTGAACACTATCCCTTCACTCCAAGAGCTTTCTCCTTCTCTTCCATTCAACACAATTAAGGAATGAACTTTTTCATATATAAGAATCTCTCCTAACATGAACAATCTATCTAAGTCTTACAACTTCTCTCTCTCTCTGAGTCCATCAACATCCCTCTTAATAAATCTCCCTCACTAAGAAAAAGCATCACTTATAATAAGACTCTAAGACTGCGCGTATAGTAAGACTCTCTTAATAAAAAGGAAACCCCTTCTTCCAATGTACACATCTAAGGAAAGAATGAACAATATCTATCTAAGTCTCTTATTACAACTTCTCTCTCGGAGTCTTTCAACATCCCTCACTGTAATAAGACTCTTTCTAAGCCTCTCTCTCTCACAAGAAAAAGCATCACTTATAATAAGACTCTAAGACTCTTTTAATGAAACCCTTATGCAACATCAGTAATCAGCCAATAATAAAAGGTCGATTAATTTGTAATTTGCTTATTGCATCCCTAGCACTAATTGTAAATAAAAGATATATTATCTAAGATCTCACAAAATTCAACCAGCGTTATAATATATTTTTATATACATGTAAAGAAGCCATATTGGGGGGGGGGACACGGTAAAAAGGGGGACCTAAAAATATTCTGGGATTATCTCCCTTGAATATAATGGATATTTCTAAATAAGGAATAAAGAGGGAACGAAAAAAAAACCCTAAATAAGTGAGTTCTAAAGAGGGAGAAATAAAAGTATTGCAACTTTTACACCTGGAAAAGGTCCAAGGTTACATCGACCGAAATGTTGTGCAGATGACATTGAAGATGAGAATAAATTTTTATTAATCCGAGTTCTATTTATTAACATACAATTATATGTTGAATGAAATATGAATGTTCTCCTCGCAAAAAAAAAAAAAAATGGTTTTGAAAGTGCTACGAATATCATTACTTTAAAAATAATTTTGATTGTCAACAATAAAGTCAATTTCTATGTAAAGATCGACAGAAATGTACGAGTTACTGCCGTTTCTAGCATTAAACAAATATCAAAGCTTTTCTCATAATTTTAGTGAAAGAACTTATTGTTTTTCATTGAAAGTTGTGGTTTTTTGTTTTCAGCGATTTTACTGAAAAATCTACTTTTTCCATGTCAATCGTGACGAAAACAATTGAAAAACCTTGTTTGGCAGTAAGCATTTTTAAGAATAAAAACAATTGAAAAACTTCTCATCATTCAATCACAAGGATCCAAGATTAAAGATTTTGTTAAATTAAACATTTAAGAACGTGAAAACATTTCTATTTTATTTGTTAAGTTTAATAAAATCTGCAATAAAATATATCAACCGTGAGAAGAATTTAGAGATTTTAATAGCAAATCAAGTATTTGTTTAAAAGGACATTTCATGTAGGATCTCTCTTGTCATGGTTAAATATTTATGTCAACGCAGGGAGAATATTAGTCAAATTTCTCTTTGCTGTAAAAAAATCTTTATTGAAGGATGATTTTTAATTGGTACTAAGTTTAAAAATATAAAATGTTAGAGATTATGTGTTACATAAAAAGATGATAGTAAATTTGCTATTATATAAGTGTGAGTGACTCACCCTATTTGTCACTACGTGTCTGATTTTTGCTTCCTGCAGAAATGGTAAATCTTTCTTCGTGCGTACATAGTCGTTTTCGCGATAAAGCAGCAGCAAATAGGTACAGAATTCATTCCAGTCAACATATCCATCACATGAAGTGTCCAGCTGCACAAAAAGGCACCGCATTATTCTTAAGTATGACATTTTTTAATTACATAATAACAGGCATTTTTAATTACATAATAACAGACATTTTTAATTACATAATAACAGGCATTTTTTAATTACATAATAACAGACATTTTTTTTAATTACATTATTATAGACATTTTTAATTACATATTAATTTTATTATAGACATTTTTAATTACATATTAATTTTTAAATTACTATTATTATAGACATTTTTAATTACATATTAACAGACATTTTTAATTACATATTAACAGACATTTTTAATTACATATTAACAGACATTTTTAATTACATATTAACAGACATTTTTAATTACATATTAACAGACATTTTTAATTACATATTAACAGACATTTTTAATTACATAATTGTTGCAATATTTTGGGCTTGTAATGGGGTAAATATTTATTTTATTTGACAAAAATAAATTTTTACAAATAAAAAATGTGGCACAAGGCCGAAAAAGGGGGATGGGGGTTAATGTTGACCTAACTAACATAACGTTAACTTAACTAGACTCTTTCACCAAAATACCAGAATCACTCTGTGGACATCCTACTTAAAACCCGAAAATTACAAATATATATACATGATGTGGGGGGTTGGGGATAAAAATCTTATTTACAAAAATCGAATGAAAAATATACAATGATAAAAAGTGGTTAGTAAAAAGAACCCCCTCACTAATAATTGTGGCAGATAAAAAGTTTTGTCAGTCGAAAAGATGTAGGTCTCACGAAAACAAACTTTATTCAAACACCACAAAAATGGCCTACATCACTGGCAAAACAGTCTATCCGTCACCTAATGGGTCCGGGATTGGGGATTATCGAACCAAAATCGGGAAGAAAAAAAAAAAAAACAAAAAAAACCGGGGGACGTTGGGACAGGGAAAACCAAAAAGGGGATTGGGGCGATGACAACACGCATACTCTAGCTAAGTTAAAAATCGAACAAAAATGCCTAACTAGCCTACTCTAGGAGGTCCGATGCATGTCTATGTTTGATCAGGTCACCCCAAATCCTTTAAAACAAACCTAAGCAACTCAAAAAAGAAATTCAAGACTAGCTCCATTCACTTTACACAGTCGCGAAACTTTCACCCACCTGTCGTTGAAATTCACAGGAGCGAGTTTCACCTTCTCCAGCTTAATTCGCATTTTCAATCGATATTTGAAAATGAGGACAAGCTGGGGAGCAGTGAAGGTCTCACCTCCGTAAACCTCCTTCTGTCGCGTCGTCCAAATCACGCCTCTCATAACTGCTAGTAAACACAGAAAAACATAGCGTTCTTCTTTCTTCATGGTCGGTGCCCAGTTGCAGCACGGGGAAACCGACTCCAGCACAAAAACACGCCCGCTCAGCATGCGAACCGTGAAGCCTTCAACTAACTCACACAACGGTCGAACGATAGCGCAGTGGAAGAAAGCATGATCAAGGTTTTCCTCCCATTCTCCGCATCGGACACAATTGGGTGTCTCCGTAAAACCCGCCGTGTAAAGTCTTTTGCCGACCCAGAGGGCATTTCGTATTACCAGCCAGGTGAGTGATGCCTCGTAATTATCGAAGCAGCTCGACCCAGGCGCCCAAGGCCATATTAAGCGGCGCTCCTCCTTCGTAAAACCGAACTCCTCAATCTTTTCGTCTCGAACGGATCCCCTCACTAAGGCCCGATATAGCGCCTTGCGAGACAACAGCTGGGTGTCAGAGAGGCTTTCTTTGACCCGTAGAAGAAATCTCAAGGCCTGCCGACACTCGCGATAGAAAGGGCATTCGTTTCGGGGCAACTTGTGTGCCTCCCCCTCAGCCGAATGCACACTCTCCAAAGCCTAAAAGGCTTTCTTAGTGTCTTCTATCCAGAAGACACCGTTTCTCTCACTTGGTGTAAACATTCGATCCAGGTATATCAGCCTAAGAGTGTGTCTACGTATTTCCACACTAGGCATACCCAGACCGCCTTCAGACGGATGCAGGTAACAGACCTCCCGAGTAACCATGGCTTGCTTTCCGCACCATAAGAACGTAAAAAGAGCACGCACCAGATCAACTAGTGTGGTCTCCGGGAGTGGAAGTACTGATAGACGGTAAAGGATCAGGGGGTAGATATGAGAATTGCATACCTCCGCCCGACCCTTCAAAGACAGATTTCTCAAGGCCCACAAATGAGATGCGACCTTGACCGTTTCCAATACCTCCGACCAATTTTTCTCCAGCTGGAGACCGGGGCCAAACCAGATGCTGAGTAGCTTGCATGGCCCATCAGCCCAACCAAAGGGTCCCTGAACGGGCATACCCCTCCAGGCACCGATACGTAAGCCAATAGACTTAACGTAGTTAATTATGGCCCGTGACCTTGGCATAACGTAGTTAATTATGGCCCGTGACCTTGGCATACCGACTTGTTTCTATGTCGATGACTCTAATCTCGGCACTGCTCGTTACAAGCACAGTCACGTCGTCAGCATAGGCGGTATACTTTACCGGGGTAGAGCCACCTGGCAAAGTAATCCCGCGAAGGACCGGATTCACCCGAAGCTGGCGCAAATATGGCTCAAGCGCCAGCACATATAACATTGGGGATAACGGACAACCTTGACGGATCGATCTTGTTAACATGAAGGGTTTCGACCTCACCCTATTCACTTCTACCATAGCACCGGGGTTGGCATACAAGAGGCAAATCCAAGAGCGAAACTGGGGACCAAACCCAGCCGAGCGAAGAACAGCCTCTAGGTAATGATGGTCTACTCTGTCGAATGCTTTGGACTGATCTAAATTAATCAGCGCGGCTTCTGTGTCGACTTTTTCTACGATCAAGTGTATCATGTGCAAATTATCTTGAATCGTCCGGCCCTTAACAGAACAAGTCTGTTCAGGGCTTATTAGACGGTGTAAGACAATCTGCAGACGATTTGCTAAGATCTTGGCCAAAATCTTTAACTCTGTGTTTAACATTGTTAAGGGCCGGAAATTACCTATCCCATCCCCTCCATTTTTATCTTTGCGTAACAATTTAATGATCCCCCTGGTAAAGTACTGAGGTATGCACCCGTTCCTAAACCAGGAGTTAAAAAGTACGGTCAGCAAAGGAATAAAAATGGGCGACAGCCTCAAATACACCTCGTAGGGCAGACCATCTATCCCAGGGGTCCTGTCTAGCCCGACCTGTTTCAAGGCCTCAATGACTTCTTCCTCTTTCATGCTACCTTCACACCTAGCTGCTTCGGTCGCCTCCAGGCGAGAAAAGTCGGCTAAATAGGTGTCAAACTGTTCAATAGTCAGACCGGGCTCCTTGGTAAAAAGTTCCTGAAAATGAGTCCGAAAACCCTCCAAGATTCCGTCGTTTGAAGTTACGGTTCGTCCGTCCGGCAATGTGACACTGGCGATGTGTCGATCTGCAGAACGTCGAAACTCCTCTGCACGCAGTGACGCGGCCATATTTGTTGCCTCGTTTGGCACTCTTTTTAATCTAGCCCTAACTAATAATCCCTGGTCCTCCCTGTTATCCAAGGAGTCCAGTTCAGCCTTAACTATAGTATAGCTAGCACTATCCCCCTCCTCCACCGCCCTTTCTAATCTATCTTCTAGCGCCGCTTTCGCTGCTCTAGAACTACGGTTGAGCCAGCGACTAAAATCAGCAGCGAAGGACCTAATGAATTTTTTAAGGTTGCCCCACCACTTATTCCCGATGATAGCCCCCGTCAATTCCCTCTGTATTGTTAGTAGAAGCTGTTCCCGGAAGTCCTTCACATCGAACAACGACGTGTTGAACTTCCAGTAACTAGCCATCCTAGGTTTAACACTATCTAAGTTTACTCGAACCCGGACAAGCCTATGGTCCGAATAAACTATACTATGAAAACTTGGACAGTCTAAAAGCCCTAAGTCGACTCTCCTAACTAAGAACCGATCGATGTAACTCGAAAGTTGCACCAGATCGGAGCTGCGTCTACCTGTCCAAGTCCATGCTAAATCCCCGGGTTTTTCGTTCCGAAATTTATCGACAAGATCAAACTTGTCGACAAAGTCTCGAAACACTTTAGCATCCCGGTTCTGGTTAGTATCCCTTGTGGTATTAACCCCGCAATCTAACTCGGGATCCAGGACCGCATTCCAGTCTCCCGCTAAAACTAACCGACGAGACGAATTCATGAAAGGCTCGATTTGCTGAAAAAAGGAAACTAGCTCAGTACGGTTATTGGGCGCATAAACCCCAATAAAACGAAATGCCACATCCTTTACGGTAACATCCAGAACGAGCAATCTTCCCTCTGGATCTGCATAAATAGGGTCACACGATGCATCAAGAGTGCGCTTAACTAGCCAGGTAACCCCCCTTGCGTGGGTATCATAATGTGCTGAGTAGAGCTGAAAGTCTCTAAGGAGCACGTCATGATAGTCACTTGGAATAAAGTGAGTCTCCTGTAGACAACATACATCCACACCAAGGCGTTGAAGGTCGCGTGCAACTCGAAGTTTACGAGAGGCGTCCCTCAACCCTCGGACATTTAAGCTAGCTAATCTTAAAGAAGCCATCTTGAGTTACTTAGGGTTGGGAATCCTGAACAAACATAGACGGTGTCAAGATACCGACAGCAGTCCCCATAGACCCAGTGGTCATCTCAGTGGTGATGGACCCATCTGGGGACAAACCGCCGATATCTAATGGAAATGTTAGTTTGAGGGCCCTATATAAAGATGGATGAACCTTTACGGGGACCCGCCCAACACATGCCTTTTTGATTTCAGTTAAATCTTTATCGTTAAAAAATGCAGCTGGAGGAAAAATGTCATATGCTGAATTTGCTTCCTCCAGCATGCACCATAAGCCTATGGCTTCTTCCCGGTTTCTTATAACCGTAAGAAGCCTTCTTGCAGTTTTAAAGTTTTCTGGGTTCACTACTTCAAGTTTTTTACCGTTTTGATGGCATAAAGTGCCCTGTAGTCTTTTCTATTATTATTTTTCATGATAGTTTCTTGTTCTGGGGTAATTTTGCAGACGTTCTTGCCTGTATAGTAGGGGAGCTTTTTTTTCCGGGATTCAGCTTCCGTAGAGGGACTTCGGGGCCTTTTTTTTTCCCCCGGGGTCGCAGGAGGCAAGGGAGCAGGAGGGGGAGGAGGGGGAGGCATATCAGTTTTCATTGGGGAAGGGGGAGGGGTATTTTGAGGGGTGTTGCAGGGGGTTTTAAAAGGGGATGGTTTGGGTGATGATTGTTTTTTGGGGACAAGCGTTGTCATTTTTTTTGCCCTTTTTGGCAATGCTGTAGTGACAGGTGGGGGTAATGCCTTAGCTGGGGATGGACGTGTTTTTGTTGGGGAAGAGTCTGGAAAGAGAGAGTCGGGGAAAGGTTTGATTTCTTTTTTTCCAGTTTTGCGCTCTTGGTCTAGTTGGTCTTTTAATTTGCTCAATACCTTAAATTTGTTGCCCCCTGGATCTTTGGAACACATTGCCTCTATTCTATCTTTCTCTAGGCTTTGAGCATACGATTTTGGGGATGAGGGTTTTTTGTTCTTTACCGATGTCCATTCTTGTGATTTAGCTGGCGATTCCTTTGTCGAATTGCACAGTTGTTCGAACTGGTCTAGTGTGAGTCTCTTGATTGGACTTGCGTGGGTGCTTGTGACGGAAGAAGTATTAGTAGAAGCTTTAGTGGCGTAACTGTACCCTATTTTGGTTGCCTGTTGTTGTTGAGGGCTTCGAGTAGTTTGCGTTCATTTAGGGCATGTGAATGTGAGGTGCCCTACCTCTCCAAATATCCAGCATGCTGGGCGGCGTCTGGCTACCACTAGTGGTAGTTTGTCTTCTCCTGCTTCAATGTAATAAGGAATTTTACTAAAAGCTTCCTTATTTAGTCAAATTTCAAAAGTCCAAGTTCCTTGAAATCCATCCAAATTGACACCTGTTATCTCTCCAAATTGGAGGAGAAACGCACATAAATATTCACCAGGGACAGTCACTGGAACCTCAAAAACTGAAACTGTTGTTCTTTTTCCCATGTATTCCATTCTTAATATGTGGTCCTTGGTAATAATTTCCTTTTTGGACATATTAATGCATTCCTCCTCGGTCTTGAATAGGGAATTCCAGGTGTTGTAGCCCTTACATTTCATTATTCTTTCAGGCCTCAGGCCTGTTGTTGCGACTAGCTTTGCAACTTGTTCTTTTGTTGAACGAATTAATTTTTTTGTCTTTCTGTCTACAACAAAGAGAAGGATAGTTTTTTTGGTGATCTTCCAACTTTTGAAGATCCGGCTTGACACCTTTATCTGTGACAAATTCCGCACACAGCTTAGCTTTCTCAATGAAATCCTTCACGTCGATTTTTATGGCTGGAGGCTTTGTCCAACCCTGCTTTTCCATGTTATCATTGGGATTCATGTTTGGTAAAGTTTCCATCGGCGTCCCGGTGGCTGCCGCCATCGCCGGTGGAGGCAGAAAGCAAAAATGACAGTCTTATAACAAGTAGCGTAGGAGGAAGAGAGGAATAACAAATTTAACAACAATATGTAACAATAATAATAACAATAATAATAACAGTAACAGCGCAATAAATATCGTATACGAACCAAAATAGGGCTTGTAATGGGGTAAGTATTTATTCTCAAAAAATATATACAATGTATTATTTTTAGAAAAATTTGGCACAAGGCCGAACATGGGGGAGGGGGAAGGGCGGTCTTCTTTGACTAAAGCTAACTAATCTAACCTAACTAGTTCCTACATTCACTCTACTTTCACCACAATACCACATTCATACTATACATCCATCAGCGTATACATCATTCGTCATTCACCATAAGAACATCATACCATGAGAAGCTAATTAAAACCCATAAGAAAAAAAAGGGGGGTTTGGGATATAAAAATTTTATAATACAGAAAAAGGAATGATATATACAATGTTAGTAACAAAAGACCCCCCTGTTACTAATCTGTGGCAGGTGCGCTGATTCGCCAGTCGAAAAGGTGATGCGGGTCCGAACGCTTTATTACAACACCTTACGAAAACTTTGAAAGGAGACCCGCATCTCTGGCAAATCAAGCGATCTGTCCCCTAAATTGGGGAGGGAACGGGGCTATAAAAAAAAAAAAAAAAATCGGGACAAACTTAAAAAGGGGCCTAATGGTCTCTATCACACACTAATTAGGTTATGAACACAAGAGCCTAGAAAATTGTCCTAATCATGCCTTAACCGGGACCTACTCTTGACTTTAAACGAGTCGGAGCTGACGTTCGTTTTTGCTACTCAAAATTCTTTACCTAAAGGACATCCAAGAACCAGTCAAGACTTGCTTCTCTCACCCGACACACACGCGCAACTGACACCCACCTTTCAACAAAGTCTGACGAAGAGAGTCTAACTCTCTCGGCCTTGATACGACTCCTCAAATGATAACGGAAGATTCATATAAGGTATAGGGGAGCGAAGTCCTCAGATCCGTAGACCACTCTCATACGTGTTTTCCAAATAACACCTCTCATAACTGCTAGCAAGGTCAAACACAATTCTTTTCTAATCCTATCCGTTGTCGGAGCCCAATTGCTACATACATTGATAGGAACCAAAGTTAATGACGATATGTTCAGTATGCGAACCATGAGACCTGTAACAAACTCAATCAGCGGCACCACGATGCGACAATAGACGAAGGCATGACATAAAGTCTCGACCTCATCTCCACATTGCTTGCAAATAGGCGAAATTGCCAAGCCAGCTGAGTGAAGTCTCTTACCAACCCAGAGAGCATCTCGAATTACCAGCCAGGTCAAGGATGCCTCGTCATTAGTGAGGCATCCCGACCCAGGCGCCCAAGGCCAGATTGAGCGGAGCTGCCCCTTCGTCAAAGGGAGCCCCTCAGCAATAACATCCCTTACGGATCCCCTCATTAATACCCGATATAATGACTTTCGGGACAACAGCAGAGCGTTGGAGAGGCTTTCCTTAACTCTTAAGAGGAACTTCAGCGCGCGCCGACACTCGCGGTAGAAGGGGCATTCACCTCGGGGCAACCTGTGTGCCTCCCCCTGAGACTCGTGCACCCCTCTCAAAGCCGGAAAGGCTTTCTTGGTGTCCTCCATCCAGAGGGCACCGTCTTCCCTATCTTGTGTGCACATTCGATCTAGGTAGTAGAGCTGTAATGTGTGGAGCCGAATCTCCACGTTTGGCATACCTAGACCGCCTTCAGAAGGATGTAGGTAGCAGACATCGCGACAGACCATAGGGGCCCTTCCAAGCCATAAAAAGTTGAAAAGAGCCCTCTTCAGATAAAGCAGTGTATCTGACGGGATTGGAAGCACTGATAGACGATAAATGAAGATTGGATAGATGTGGGTGTTACACACCTCCGCTCTCCCCTTTAATGAAAGGTTTCTACTGATCCACAGCGCAGCTGCGGATCGGATCGCTTTCAGAACCTCCGACCAATTTTTCTCCAGCTGGAGGTCAGGACCAAACCAGACGCCGAGTATCTTGCCAGGCCCATCGCTCCAACTAAAGGGTCCCTGAAGGGGCGTACCCCTCCAGGCACCGATGCGCAAACCCGAAGACTTGTTGCTGTTAATTTTGGCCCCTGTTACCGTTTCATACAATCTGATTTCTACACCGACGACACTAATCTCAGCACTGCTCGTTACAAGCACAGTTACGTCGTCGGCATAGGCGGAGTACTTTACATGGGCATCCGCACCTGGCAAAGTGATTCCGCGTAGGACCGGGTTCACCCTTAGCTTGCGCAGAAATGGCTCTATTGCAAGCACGTACAGCATGGGTGATAACGGGCACCCTTGACGAATAGAACGTGACAAACTGAAGGATCTCGACCTCCTCCCATTTACTTCCACCATCACCGCGGGGTTAGCATAGAGAAGATGAACCCAGGAGCGAAATTGCGGGCCAAAACCGGCCGCCGACAAAACAGCCCCCAAGTACCGATGATCAACCCTATCGAAGGCTTTGGACTGATCTAAATTGATCAGCGCAGCCTCAGTGTCGATTTTTTCTATCATCAGGCGTATCGTGTGCAAGTTATCCTGGATTGTCCTGCCCTTCATGGCACACGTTTGCTCGGGGCTAACTAGACGAGCCAGGACAAGCTGCAGACGATTTGCGAGAATCTTGGCCAAAATCTTTAACTCCGCATTAAGCATCGTTAAGGGCTTGAAATTACCTAACCCATCCCCACCATCTTTGCTTTTACGAACAAGTTTTATCACACCCATGGTAAAGTACTTGGGGATTAAGCCGTTCCTAAACCATGAGTTAAATAAAACCGTCAGTAAAGGGACAAAGATGTGCGACAACCTCAAATACACTTCGTAGGGCAGACCATCGATCCCCGGAGACCTATTAAGGTCGACCCGCTTTAAGGCTTCAATGACTTCATCCTCCGTTATGCCACCTTCGCACCTAGCCGCTTCGGTCGTCGAAAGACAAGAAAAGTCAGCCAAATAGGTGCCGAACTGTTCTAATGACAGACCGGGTTCCATAGAAAAAAGCTCCTGGAAATGAGATCCAAACGCCTCCAGCACACCCTGGTTTGTGGTCATGGTACGCCCGTCCGGCAATGTGACACGAGTGATGTGCCTATCGGCCGCTTGCCTCAGCTCCTTTGCACACAGTTCAGCGGCCATGTTTGTTGCTTCCTAGGGCATTCTTTTTAACCTAGCCCTAATCGCTAAAGCTTGGTGCTCCTTTTCAGTAAGGGAGGCAAGCTGAGCCTTAATTAAATTAACGCTAGCACTATCCCCCTCCTCCACCGCCCGATCTAATCTAGATTCTAGTGTCGCTTTAGCTGCCCTAGATTCTAGGTTGAGTCTTTTTCTAAAATTGGCAGAAAAGGACCTAATGGTTTTCTTAATTTTTACCCACCACCTATTCCCTATAATTGCCTCCGTCAGTTCCCGCTGTATGGTTAGTAATAGCCCTTCCCAGAAGCCCTTCACATCGAATAACGACGTGTTGAGCTTCCAGTAACCGGCTAATCTAGGCTTAGGTCTATCTAAGTTTACCCGTACACGGACAAGTCTGTGATCCGAGTAAACTATGTTGTGGAAACTTGGACAATTCTATACTCCTACATCGACCGACTCTCCTAACTAAGAACCGGTCGATATAACTCGAGAGCTGTACCGAACCGGAGCCGCGTCTACCTGTCCAAGTCCACACTAAGTCACGGGGCTTTTCATTTCGGAATTTGTCGATAAGATCAAACTTATCCAAAAATTCACGAAATAAAACGGCATCCCGATCTCTGTTAGTACCCCTAGAAGGTAACCCAAAATGATCTAACTCGGGATCCAGGACCGCGTTCCAGTCTCCCGCTAAGATAACCGTTCGAGAAGTATCCATGAACTGCTCGATTCGCCGAAAAAAGGCAGCCAGCTCAACGTGGCTATTGGGCGCATAAACCCCAATAAGACGTAATGCCCTACCCTTTATGGTAACATCCAAAACGCATAGTCTTCCCTCCGGATCCATATAGCACGGGTCACACGACGCATCTAAAGACCTTTTAACTAGCCAAGAGACCCCTCTAGAGTGAGAATTAAAGTACGCTGAATAATCCTTAAAGGTCTTATACAGCGTACGTAAATGGTCACCAGGAATAAAATGGGTTTCCTGCACACAGCAAATATCCACTCCGAGGTGCTGCAGGTTCAAACTCAAGCGCCATTTTCGCGAGTCGGCCCTTAGCCCTCGGACATTCACACTTGCAAGCTTGAGATCCATGATTGTGCCTTAGGGTTGAGTACCAGAAACGAACATCGCGGTTGTGAGCGTGCCGACAGCTCTCGTGAGGGAATAGGTACCCATCGCAGTATCGATGAGTCCGTCATGAGAGATACCGCCGACATGCAGGGGATAGGTTAGTTTTACTATCCTATACAGGGAGGGGTGCATTTTTACCGGGACCCTCCCAACACAACATTTTTTTAAACTTCTTATGTCAGAGTCTTTAAAGATAGCTAGGGGAGGGGAAATATTGAAGGTTTTGTTTGCCTCCTCCAGCATTTGCCATAAATCTTTGGCTTCCTCTTTCTTTCTTACTACAGTCAGGATTCGTCTAGCATTGGGGAAATTGGTGGGGATGTCTATTAGCTTCCCCCCTACCTCCCTGAAATCGGCTAACTTGCCTAAGTCCGCGCCTTTTAGGTTTTTGCTGTTATTAATAGCGGCTGTATTAAGGATACAGATATCCTTTCCAGGGAGGTAGAGGGTTTTTTTCTTTTGTTCAAAAGCGGGGGTAGTGTCCATGTTAGTAGTGTCAGTAGGGGTTTTCTCAGGAGAAGTAGGAGGAGTGTTGTGAGGAGACTTAGAGGTAGCTGTAACAGGAGTGGAGGATTTTTGTTTCTTAAGGGGGCTTAGTGGTGTTAGTTTGGATATTTTCGGAGAGATGGGGGTTGTGACTGGAGGAGGCATTTTAAAAGGAGAAGGAGTTTTGGATGTAGTGGGGGACTGACTTATTAATTTTATGTTTTTTGGTGGAGGTGATTTGCATGGGGATTGAGGTGTTTGTTTTTTTTTGAGAGTCCAGCTTCTTTTTTAGCTTGACAATTTCAAGATATTTTTCTTTGTCCGGGTCGTTTTGGAGCATGGCTTGCTCTCTCTGTTGCTCGAGGCTCAGGCGTCCAGGGGTTTTCTTTCCGGGGGCGATCTGCCAGGGTTCTCCTCTGAGTGGTTCATCTGGGTTTGTTTCGCTGTTGGTGAGTTTTGGGGAGCTTATGGTGGTTGTGCTTCCCAGATGTTGTCCAGTGAGTCTTTTGTGGTTTGGTGTGGGTTTCTTTAAAGGGCATTCCGATGTCAGATGCCCAATTTCACTGCAGTTCCAACAAGTTGGCCTTCTGCCAGCTACTATTATAGGTAACTTTTCCTCTCCTACCTCCAGGAAATAAGGAATGTTGATGAAGTTTTCCTTATCGAGAAGGATGTCAAAGGACCATATGCCATGGAACTCGTCAACTTGGATGGATACCATTTCGCCAAATTTCAGAAAGAAGGCGCCGAGATGTTCTCCTTCAATATGATGCGGAACGTGGAAAACGGAAACCGTGGTTTGTCGTTTCCCCATGTATTCGGTCCTTAAGATGTGTTGTGCTGTTATGATCTCTTTTTGTGAGATAGCTATGCATTCATCGGGTGAATTCAATAAAATACTCCAGCTATTATACCCCTTACATTTAATAATGCGCAAAGGTCTAACTCCTGCAGTGGCTAAAAGATTGATGACAATGTCAGCAGTCGCTCTGATTACTTTCTTAGTTTTTCTGTCGACAACAAAAAGTGTGAGGCACTTTTTCCTGATCTCCTCCAGCTTTGGTAAATCTACAATCAAACCGGTGTCGTTGACGAGTTCCAGGCATTGTTTTGCCTTTTTCACGAAGTCCTTAACGTCAATGTCAATTTTGGGGGGTTTAGACCAACTGTTAGGCAAAGAAGGTGCGGCACTTTCCTGCTCCATGGTGTCAACAATAATGGGCGTCTGGCTCGCAGCAGCGGCCATAGCCGAACCGTTAAAAAACGGTTAAAAAAGTTCAAACAAAACTGTTATAAAAACAGTAAAAAGTAAAGAAAAAACGTCGAGTGGAAGAAAAAAGAAAATCCGACTCGATGAAGAAGAAGAAGGAAAGGAAAAAGACAGAGAAGAGATAATAACTTACAGTGTAACGTATCGCAGAATCAAAAGACCTCGAGGGGCTTGTAATGGGGTAGTTATTTAAATGCTGCCCACCTCAGTATTATTTGGCACAAGGCCTGGAAAGTGGGAACCCCGCAGGCTCCCCTAAAGGAGGGGCACTCCTGCAATTTTAAAAATTGCCTGAGTAACCCCGTCGGCATTCCCCGGCCTCAGGCAGCAAGCAATAAACTTGCCCCACCGGAAAGCCCGGTGGCAAGGCCTGGGAGGGTGGACCTCCTAGGTATTACCCAGGCGGTGTACCTCAGTCCAACAGGTGTGTAACAGCGAACCATCTGAGGATTCAAAATGGCTTACACTTCTACAGGTTATGCGCCCAGCGTGCGTCTTTATTTCGATGGATCCAAATCAAAGTTCGAATTGTGGCAAGTTAAATTTCTGGGATATCTACGAATCCAAAAGCTACACAAAGTACTAGAAACACAACCTGAAAACAGAAACGACCCCGACTTCATTGAAAAGAACGCAACTGTCTTTGCGGAATTAATACAGTGTTTAGATGACTGAAGTCTATCACTGGTAAAGAGAGAAGCCCTGGACGACGGCTGCAAAGAATTAAACATATTGAGAGAGCATTATTTATCGAAAGGAAGCCGAAACTGTTACTGATTGTATTATAAGAGCCGAGACAACTGCAAATTCTTTAAAAATGTCTGGCGAAGTTATAAGTGACAGTCTGTTAATTTCCATGGTCCTTAAGGGATTACCGAGTGATTTCAAGCCATTTACCACCGTGATAACCCAGAAAGAATACCCATGCCAGGAATAAAAAACGCAACTTTGCCAAAAGCAGGTTTTTTCCTAAGAAAAGTACAAAAATTGTGTTATAATTGGACGACCTAAGCACAAGAGTTTCCAATGTAGATACAGGACTCAAAATGGCGACTACATTGAAAATGTAGAAAGCTCTGTTAGCGAACATACATTTTTATTTTCGTGTACATTTGATGCGTCAACAAGCAATAATAATTTTCTTGTCGGTTGTGGGGCCACGACACATGTGATTACAAAGGAATCTGATTTTATCAATTTTGATCCCAACTTTAAGCAACAAAATCATTTTGTAGAACTGGCTGACGGGAGTCGAGTCAATGATATCGTTTTGAAAAAGGCAATGCGAAAATCTCGCTAAAGAACAATAAGGGTGAACTGTGTTTAGGTATTCATGAGTTCGCTCTTCTGGTCCCAAAATTTAAACAAAATATAGTTTCTATGCGGGCTGCCATGGGACAATGTGCAGATATAAACTTTGGCCCCAATAAATCGAGGCTGGTGTGCCCGAATGGAACCGTGTTTGACATTGGGGGGGGGGGGGGATGGAAGACTATATTATTTAAATGGCGTAGTCCCATCAAAAACCGCCTGCCATGATCTACAGACATGGCATAAAATTCTTGGACACTACAATATTCCTGATATCAAAAAGTTGCCAACTGTAGTTGATGGAATGCGAATACAAACATCAAAAACCTTCAACTGCGACGTCTGTACGCAGGGGAAGATGACAAACTATGAATACAAGATACCAAAAAAAAAAAAAAAAAAAATCCTATCAATGGTGCATTGTGACTTGAACGGTCCCGTAGAACCGATGGCCAGAGAACATTATAGATATGTGTTGAATTTCGTAGATGACCATTCAGGTTTTATAATGGTTTATTTTTTAAAGAATAAATCTGATACCCTGCTAGCAACTAAGAAATATCTAGCCGACATGGCCCCCTACGGTGAAATCAAGTGTATTCGCTCTGACAACGGTACGGAACTCACCTATTAAGACTTTGAACTTTTATTAATTAACCATCGTATCAGGCATGAAACATCAGCTCCTAGATTGCCACACCAAAACGGGACTGCTGAACGTGCGTGGCGAACACTTTTTGAAATGGCAAGATGCCTACTCATTGAATCAAAACTCCCTAAAAATCTCTGGACGTATGCACTTATGGCGGCAGCCTATATACGCAACAGATGTTTTAACAAAACACTATCTAAAACTCCATATGAATCTTTCTGCGGTAAAAAAAAAAAAAAAAAAAAAAAAAATTAAACAGAATGCGTATATTTTAGTTCAACTTGCTGCGCATATATAGAGAAAAAGAGTAAATTGAATATTAAAGCTGACAGAGGTATATTTCTTGGATACGATAAAAACAGTCCAGCACATTTAATATTTTTTCCCGAAAAAAATAAAATAAAAAGAATCCAGTGTGTAAAATTCAGACACGTTTAATTGTAAAGACGAAAACCCGTCATATGAAGAGGATGGAATTATATTACCTCAAATAATTAGAACAAACGAAAAGAATAAAAATGACGGAGACGAGTGTCGATGATGATGATGATGATGATGATGATAAAGTCGAGAGATATCCCAAAAAGAAATAGAAGACGACCCGATTTTTTTGTGGTCGACAATATAAAAGATTATCAAATCGACTATTGCTATTCAGTGGAAAATGCCCCAATAGACTGTGAAATTTATATTACCCCTCAAGAGGGATTTATAATGAAAAATAAAAATAGCTTGTGGCGACTTAACAAGTCATATGGCCTAAAGCAGAGTGCTCAGTGTTGGAACACAGTGTTCCATGATTATATTATTAAACAACAATTTAGACAATGCGCTGTAGACCCCTGTTTATATACCCAACACAAAGACGATAAACTACTGATTTTGGTTTTGTGGGTCGAGGATATTTTAATCGCATCAAATTGTGACATAATGTTGACTGATGTTAAGAACAAATTAAGTAAAAGATTCAAAATGACCGATCTTGGCAAAATATCCTGGTTTCTGGGGATAGAATTTTTAGTGGGGTAGTTGTACCCCAGCTAATTATTTATCTTTTAGAACCCTCGATAAAAAACGACAAACTCCTTTTAACATTGAACCTTTGCAAGTCTTTATTCCACGAGATAATAGTGGTGGAGCTCGAAGTTCTTGAGTCAGGTCCACGTCGGACTGTCGGTGCTGGGCGAGGAGGAGAGGAAGGTGTGTCTTCGCTCGCGGCTCTGTGCTGACTGTTGGATGTCTCCTGCACTCTTTTTGGGGACAGTAGGATCAATGCGCCCTGCCTGTCGATTGGCCAGTCTATGGCCGAAGAACTTACAGGGAAGCATTGATCCGCCAGAGAGTATAGTTCATTGGGGGGGGGTGCTACATCACCCCCTGCTTAGGTGGAAAGCCGATAAAGAAGAAATGTAGCAGTTGTTAAGAGAGAAAAAAAAATGTTCATAAAAGGTTTTTTTTTTTTTTATGAGAAAATGTTCTTGCTTTTCAGTGAAAAGCCGAGTTTTCATGCTAAGGATGAAGAAAAAGGATTTTATTTTATTTTTTTATAAAAGAAGAAAATGTCTTTGTGCAAAAAAAATTTTGTGTGAGGAAAAAAAAATTTTTTTTTTTTTTTTTTTTTTATATATATACAGTCTTGCACAACTTCTTTGGCCAATGCACTCTACGACCACTACGCATGGCATGTATGTAGGGGGGATGTGTGGCTCTTGCGTTTTCGTGTCCAGAAAGGCTTTTTTTATTGTCAATAGAGACAGTTTCTTTTTTACCACTGATGTCTATGGTGAAAAGTTTGTTAGTACGTGAAAGCACGCGATAAGGACCGGTATAAGGTGGAGTAAGAGGGGCTTTCACAGAGTCCTTCCTAAGGAAAACGTGAGTCCAAGACGAAATGTCCTTTGGGACCGAAGATTTTATGGTCTGTTCCCTAGTATGCATAGGTGGGAGCTTATTAAAATAAGCTCGCAGTCTGTCAACGTACAGAGCTGAATCCATTTGTGCAGACTCTGTCGGGCTCAGCATTTGACCTGGCAACGATAGAGGTGCACCATAAACTAGTTCGGCTGGAGAGTATCCCAGGTCCTCTTTAATGGCAGCACGACAGCCTAAGAGAACAACAGGTACGTATTCGTTCCATCTCTGTTGGTCAGGATAAGCATGTAGTGCAGCTTTTAATTGGTGATGGAAGCACTCTATCATCCCGTTCGAAGCTGGGTGATAGCTTGTTGTGTGAATACGTTGGATCCCTAGAATTCTGGAAAGTTCCTGGAATAGGTGGGATTCAAACTGTGCACCACGATCCGTGGTTACAGTGGTGGGAACTCCGTAACGCGATATCCAGCCTGATATAAGGGCTCGTGCTATGGACTCAGCCGAAATGTCTGTGAGGGGAATGGCCTCGGGCCACCGTGTGAAACGGTCTATGCAGGTCAGGAGATAAGTAAATCCCTGACTGACCGGCCATGGTCCAACCAGATCTATGTGAACATGGCTAAACCGAGCGTCTGGGGTGCTGAATGTTCCTAGGGGTGCACGGATATGCTTGTGCACCTTTGACTTTTGGCAGGATACACAGGAACGTGTCCAGGCAGTGATATCATGCCTCATATTTGGCCAGAAAAATCTAGCTGTAATCAGCTTCACTGTGGTTTTGCATCCGGGGTGTGCCAGATTGTGTAGGGTGTCAAAAACAACTCTACGATGAGTCATTGGAACTAGTGGTCGAGGTGAATCCGTTGCGGTGTCACAAATGATCTGTGTGTCTGAAGTGGGCACAGGCAGGTATGCGAATTTGCAAGTTGCAAATTCAGGTGACGACGGATCCAAAGTGTCCAGACTTGGCTGGTCTAGGGCCATTTGCTGTAAGTCGATATCCGATGGTGAGGACAGAGAATTAATGGGAAGGCGAGACAAAGCATCTGCCGCAGCATTCTGTTCACCGGAAATATGTCGGATATCGCTAGTAAATTGTGAAACAAAATCCAAGTGGCGAGTTTCACGGGGAGAATATTTGTCCGGCTTAGCACGCAGTGCGTATGTAAGCGGACGGTGATCGGTGTAGATCACGAATTGATGGCCCTCGAGTAAATGTTGGAAATGTTTCACTGCGAGGTATATTGCTAGGAGTTCGCGGCCAAACGTGCTGTAACGTTGTTCTGCCGGTTTCAGCTGTCTCGAAAAGTATGCGAGAGGCTGTAATTGCTGTTGGTGCTGCTGTTGCAACACTGCACCTACAGCTGTGCCTGATGCATCAACAACCAGAGAATACTGGGCATCGGGTATGGGGTGTGCAAGTAAGGATGTCATCGCTAGCTTTGTTTTCACTTCGTTGAACGCTTCTAGTTGGACCTCATTAAGTGAGATTTGCTCGTTTTTCTTCTTCCTGTTGCGTAACAGGTCGGAAAGAGGGGCTAGAAGATCCGCACAGCGTGGGATTAAACGTCTGTAATAGTTCAACAGACCAAGAAAGTGCCTTAGTTGGCGAAGTGAAGTAGGTGGTTGAAGGTCTTGTAGGGCCTTCACCTTTTCTGGTAACGGAGATATACCGTCTGGGCTGATAATGTGGCCCAGGAAAACTAGCGATGAAGCACCGAAAACGCATTTACCAGGGTTAATCCTCACCTGGTATTTCTGAAACCGTTCGAATAGTAGGCGGAGGTGAGTGGCATGTTCCTCAGGTGAGGCGCTTGGCACGAGAATGTCATCTATATAATTATAGACAAAGTCTAAGTCACGCACTACTTCGTCCATGAAGTGCTGAAAGGTACTAGCTGCGTTTCGCAAACCGAAGGGCATAGTTAAAAATTCAAATGCTCCAAATGGAGTTGTAACCGCAGTCTTGGGTATGTCGGCCGGATTCACCGGGATCTGATGGTAAGCCTTAACCAGATCTAGCTTAGAGAAGGTCTTACAACCATGCAGCGAGTAAGCAAAGTCTTGAATGTGTGGGATTGGGTAACGATCGGGTACCGCCATGGCATTCAGTTGTCGGTAGTCCCCAGTCGGACGCCAATCCCCATCACGCTTAGGGATCATATGCAAAGGGGAAGCCCATGGACTGGACGAGGGGCAAATTATTCCCAGCTGCAGCATATGGCTAAATTCTGCCTTTGCTGCCTTAAGTTTATCAGCAGGGAGGCGGCGTGGTCGTGAGAACACAGGTGCACCTGTGGTCTCAATATGGTGCTTTGTTGAGTGAGTGGGTTTGCTGACCACAAAATTTAAATTGGTCAATTCTGGGTATGCTTGCAGTAAAGTCTGGTATGGGTCATCAGACGCAGCAATGAAGAATACAGGGCTGATAGCGGGGGTGTTTGTTTTTACCCCAGAGACGGAAAGTTCCGTATTAGCGTCTATCAGCCGACATCTTCGCATGTCCACTAATAGGTTAAAGTGGTGCAGAAAGTCCGCGCCTAGTATGAGGTATGGTAAGTCGGCCACCGTGAAGACCCACGTAAAGTCTCTCCGTAATTCCAAGTCTAGAGAACGAGAAATTTGACCATATGTGGGGATTGCCGAGTGATTTATCGCTTGCAGTGTGATTGGCGATACTGGTGGTTTTTTACCGAGGAGTTTTAGCGGCCATATGCTGCAAGCGGCTCCCGTATCAACCAAGCAACGTGCCTGGGATAGCGAGTCTATAATAAAATAGGCACGGTTTGTGTGCATACCTGGTGGAGAGCTTGCCGTGCTCAAGTCCCCAGACCTTAGTTTTCCTGGTTCGAAAACGAACAGGGCATTGTGCACCTCTGTGCCTCTGCTCCAAAACGGCTATGGTAAAAGCATAGCCCTGGCGTGTTAGACTGGCGGCGGCGATGGGGAGATGGTGAGCGACCTCGGTAGCGGCGTCTGGGCGATGGTGCTCTAGTTGTGTTTAATTTTTTTACCTCTTTGGTGAGACGCTCAATAGCGTCAAGTATAGCCAAAGACGTGGCGTCTCGGCTTGCATTCCCAGTCGCAGCAGCATGTGTAAAAACTTCAGCCTATGGCTGAGGGATCGCAGCGGTGGTAGGTCCCCTAGAGAATTCCATCACCCTATCCACCGATGCTGCTATGGTATCTACAGATTGCTTCTCAACCATAGGTGCCAAAATTGCCTTTACTTGAGATGGCAGCCTCGAAATGAAGAGCTGCTTTATAAGGGCACTGTCGGCCGAGACGTCTTCTGCCAGTTCTCTCATTCTATGGTCCCCTAAAAGTTCATCATGGACCAACGTTTGGAAACGCCTCTCTGCTGAGACTGACGTTCGGAGCAGCACCTCCCGCTTTATGCTTTCATAGGTAGAATTAATGGGGGTGTCAGTTATCAAATCCTTGATAACTGGCGTCAACGATGCGGGGAATGCACTGAATAATATGTGCAGTTTTGTCTGCTCCGATACGTTGTTTGCCAAAAAATGGGATTCCAATTGGGCAAACCAAACTCGCACGTCGCCAGCAAAGGCAGGCAATACGGTGGACATGTTTAACTAACGAAAAGAAAAAAAAAAAGGAACAGACCAAAAAATATTCAGTTATCCGACTTGAAGGATAATGCCAAAGGAACACGAGAAATATTGCAAGTACTAAAAATAAAAAATAAAAAAAAAATGAAGAAATATACTTTTATGGGTCCTTTCTGGGAGGACCGAGAAAAAAAAATCTATTCTAATAGGAAAAGGAACATTTAAGCCGAAGCACGTGTGGCGTGGGGTATTTAGAAAAGGTATCGAACTGTACGTAGGAGAATATATATATATATATATATATATATATATATATATTTTTAAACAATAAAATAAATTGATAGACTATGCTTTTTCTTTTTATTTTTATATTTCTGGTAAAATAGAAAAACTATGTGTGTGTGTGTGTGTGTTTTTTTTATATGAAGCAAGTACTCACGTTGGTTTTTTCTTTTGCTGGCAGGGGAAGAATATCCGTTTAAAACGTTTTTAAGTCTATATATGACACGTGGTGTTTGAATTGCATGAATGTGTCCGGCGGGGATGTTTTTTTTATTTTTCCGTGGGGGAACAATATGTCCGGTGTTGTTGAATGGTTTTCGGTGATAAGTATCTGATTTTTGGAAGATGATTTCGGGGTTTTTTTTTATCGGGGAAATAGAGAGCTTGTTAGCTGGAAATGGCTGTTTTAACCAAAATTCATTTTTTTTTTTTTTTGTAAAATATTCTCTATGGAGAATATCAGGCCGCTTTTTTTTTTTTTTAGTTTCCTTCGTTCGTAAGCCGCAGACACCTTGACGCCGATACTTTTGACGTGTATGTGCATTTTGGAGGTGGGTGAGAGGTCACGTGGGATTTTTTTAACACAAAGAATTGTCCTTTTTTTTTTTTGGTTGGTAAAAAAAAATTTTGTTTCTTTTTGTGCGAATACCTTCGAAGAATTATATATATATATATATATATATATATATATATATATATATATATATATGAAATATTATTTCTTCTTTCAGTCTGTAGTTGTTGTTCGTTTTGAGTGCTCTCCGTAATTTCTTTTTGTTTTTGCAAATGTTTGGAAGAAAGTTTGTACGTTCTCTTTAAAAAATATTCTTTTTTGTTTGAGAAGTTTTTTTTTAACGAGGAGCGTTCCGTCGGGTCACCATTTTTAGTGGGGTAGTTGTACCCCAGCTAATTATTTATCTTTTAGAACCCTCGATAAAAAACGACAAACTCCTTTTAACATTGAACCTTTGCAAGTCTTTATTCCACGAGATAATAGTGGTGGAGCTCGAAGTTCTTGAGTCAGGTCCACGTCGGACTGTCGGTGCTGGGCGAGGAGGAGAGGAAGGTGTGTCTTCGCTCGCGGCTCTGTGCTTACTGTTGGATGTCACCTGCACTCTTTTTGGGGACAGTAGGATCAATGCGCCCTGCCTGTCGATTGGCCAGTCTATGGCCGAAGAACTTACAGGGAAGCATTGATCCGCCAGAGAGTATAGTTCATTGGGGGGGGGGTTGCTACAAATTTACTCAAAGCAAAGGACTTGTTACGATGACTCAATCGAGATACATCGACAACATACTATTAAAATTTGGAATGGGAGAGTGCAAGAAACGCTCTGCACCGGTCGAAAATGATATTAATAAAAAGTGTACACACAGTCTGAAATAATGAATGACACAATATCGCGAAATTATGGGTAGTCTTATATATTTGATGACTGCAACCAGGCCCGACGTATGCTATACAGTAACGAAACTGTCACAGAGATTATCACGACCGAAAATGAAGGATTTGGACAAAGCTAAACAAGTCCTATGTTATTTAAAAGGAACTAAAGAACAGAAGTTAGTATTTAGAAAATCAAGAAATCCCCTAAAATTAGAAGGTTTTTCGGATTCAGACTGGGCAAGCGACGAGGATCGCAAGAGTGTATCTGGATATTGTTTCAGACTCTCAGAAAATGGGCCTATTATTTCATGGAAATCTAAAAAGCAACAGATTGTATCTCTCTCTACGTGTGAAGCAGAATTTATCGCGATCACACACACGACCCAGGAAGCACTCTATCTTCAAAATATCCTGAAGACTATTTTAGAGCCAGAATTGATTACAAGCCCCGTGGTAATTAATTGTGATGATCAAGCCAGTATAGTCTTAGCACAGAGCACGGATGATCAATCAAAGATCTAGGCATATGGATATAAAATGCCATTTCGTAAAAAACGAGATATCTAGGCATATGGATATAAAATGCCATTTCATAGAAAACGAGATAAAGCTACAACGTTTTTCTCAAAATTTGTTGGTGAATTCGACTGAATAATATTTTTTTTTCACTGCCCTGTATGTATATAGATTTCTATATATTAAAAATACAGACCAGCGAAGTTCCACTTATGAGAAGGCTATTACTTTTTTTTTTTTTTTGCATGAATATCAGCGGAAAACCCTAGGGATAATGCTCAGTATATAGATTTTTCTATATATAAAAAGAAAAAAAAATGGTCCTGGACAAGACGTTAAACTGTATCCATTTTATTTTGTATTAACACTTTAACCTACTTTTGCTTAAAAAAAAAAAAAAGAAAAAAAAAAAAAAAATTTGTAATTTTCCTTTTTGACGCTTGAACACAATTAAAAATGGCGTCTTTTTAAAGGCTAAAATTCTAAGATCAAAATGATTTCTAATTTTTGTTATGTCTAAGTAAATATAAAAATATATATTTATTTTTGAGCAGAACAAACACCAGGGACTTCCCCATTATAAAAAATAGGGAGGATGTTGCAATATTTTGGGCTTGTAATGGGGTATATATTTAATTGCCGCCCACATCGGCAATATTTGGCACAAGGCCTGGAAAGTGGGATACCCGCAGGCTCCCCTAAAGGAGGGGCACTCCTGCAATTTTAAAAATTGCCTGAGTAACCCCGTCGGCATTCCCCGGTCGGGGCGCCTCAGGCAGCAAGCAATAAACTTGCCCCACCGGAAAGCCCGGTGGCAAGGCCTGGGAGGGTGGACCTCCTAGGTATTACCCAGGCGGTGTACCTCAGTCCAACAGGTGCTGATCCGGTTCCCGGACCCTCACCTGTTGGGCTGAGTGTCAAGTGACGAATCCTTGACTGGTACTACCTTGTCTCCATGCAGCCGAGGCCGCTAGGAGACATCCCATCAAAAGAGTGCTTTAATGGGGTAGATATTTATTTTCGGAAAATATTTACAAAAAAATAATTTTTAGTAAAATTTGGCACAAGGCCGAACATGGGGGAGGGCGGTCTTCTTTGACTAAAGCTAACTAATCTAACCTAACTAGTTCCTACATTTACTCTACTTCCACCACAATACCACATTCATACTATACATCCATCAGCGTATACATCATTCGTCGTTCACCATAAGAACATCATACCATGATAAACTAATTAAAACCCATAAGAAGAAGGGGGGTTTGGGATATAAAAATTTTATAATACAACAAGAGAATGATATATGTACAATGTTAGTAACAAAAGACCCCCCTGTTACTAATCTGTGGCAGGTGCGCTGATTCGCCAGTCGAAAAGGTGATGCGGGTCCGAACGCTTTATTACAACACCTCTTACGAAAACTTCGAAAAGAGACCCGCATCTCTGGCGAATCAAGCGATCTATCACCTAAATTGGGGAGGGAACGGGGCTATAAAAAAAAAAAAAAAAAAAAAAAAACAGGGACAAACTTAAAAAGGGCCTAATGATCTCTATCACACACTAGTTCAGTTATGAACACAGGAGTCTAAAGAATGGTCCAAACCTAGCCTAAACCGTGACCTACTCTAGACTTTAAACGAGTCAGGGCTGACGTTCGTTTCTGTTACCCAAAATTCTTTTCCTAAGGGACATCCAAGAACCAGTCAAGACTTGCTTCTCTCACCCGACACAAACGCACAACTGACACCCACCTTTCAACAAAGTCTGACGAAGAGAGTCTAACTCTCTCGGCCTTGATACGACTCCTCAAATAATAACGGAAGATTCGTATAAGGTCGAGGGGAGCGAAGTCCTCAGATCCGTAGACCACTCTCATACGTGTTTTCCAAATAACACCTCTCATAACTGCTAGCAAGGTCAAACACAATTCTTTTCTAATCCTATCTGTTGTCGGAGCCCAATTGCTACATACATTGATAGGAACCAAAGTTAATGACGATATGTTCAGTATGCGAACCATGAGACCTGTAACAAACTCAATCAGCGGCACCACGATGCGACAGTAGACGAAGGCGTGACATAAAATCTTGACCTCATCTCCACATCGCTTGCAAATAGGCGAAGTTGCCAAGCCAGCTGAGTGAAGTCTCTTACCGACCCAGAGAGCATCCCGAATTACCAGCCAGGTCAAGGATGCCTCATCATTAGTGAGGCATCCCGACCCAGGCGCCCAAGGCCAGATTGAGCAGAGCTGCCCCTTCGTCACCAATAACATCCCTTACGGATCCCCTCACTAATACCCGATATAATGCCTTTCGGGACAACAGCAGAGCATTGGAGAGGCTTTCCTTAACTCTTAAGAGGAACTTCAGCACGTGCCGGCACTCGCGGTAGAAGGGGCATTCACCTCGGGGCAACCTGTGTGCCTCCCCCTGAGACTCGTGCTCCCCTCTCAAAGCCGGAAAAGCTTTCTTGGTGTCCTCCATCCAGAGGGCACCATCTTCCCTATCTTGTGTGCACATTCGATCTAGGTAGTAGAGCCGTAATGTGTGGAGCCGGATCCCCACGTTTGGCATACCTAGACCGCCTTCAGAAGGATGTAGGTAGCAGACATTGCGACAGAGCCATAAAAAGTTGAAAAGAGCCCTCTTCAGATAAAGCAGTGTATCTGACGGGATTGGAAGCACTGATAGACGATAAATGAAGATTGGATAGATGTGAGTATTACACACCTCCGCTCTCCCCTTTAATGAAAGGTTTCTTCTGATACACAGCGCGGCTGCGGATTGGACCGCTTTCAGAACCTCCGACCAATTTTTCTCCAGCTGGAGGTCAGGACCAAACCAGACGCCGAGTATCTTGCAAGGCCCGTCGCTCCAACTAAAGGGTCCCTGAAGGGGCGTACCCCTCCAAGCACCGATGCGCAAACCCGAAGACTTGTCGCAGTTAATTTTGGCCCCTGTTACCGTTTCATACAATCTGATTTCTACACCGACGACACTAATCTCAGCACTGCTCGTTACAAGCACAGTTACGTCGTCGGCATAGGTGGAGTACTTTACCTGGGCATCCGCACCTGGCAAAGTGATTCCGCGTAGGACCGGGTTCACCCTTAGCTTGCGCAGAAATGGCTCTATTGCAAGCACGTACAGCATGAGTGATAACAGGCACCCTTGACGAATAGAACGTGACAAACTGAAGGGTCTCGACCTCCTCCCATTTACTTCCACCATCACCGCGGGGTTAGCATAGAGAAGATGGACCCACGAGCGAAATTGCGGGCCAAAACCGGATGCCGACAAAACAGCCCCCAAGTACCGATGATCAACCCTATCGAAGGCTTTGGACTGATCTAAATTGATCAGCGCAGCCTCAGTGTCGACTTTTTCTATCATCAGGCGTATCATGTGCAAGTTATCCTGGATTGTCCTGCCCTTCACGGCACACGTTTGCTCGGGGCTAACTAGACGAGCCAGGACAAGCTGCAGACGATTTGTGAGAATCTTGGCCAAAATCTTTAACTCCGCGTTAAGCATCGTTAAGGGCCTGAAATTACATAACCCATCCCCACCATCTTTGCTTTTACGAACAAGCTTTATCACACCCATGGTAAAGTACTTGGGAATTGAGCCGTTCCTAAACCATGAGTCAAATAAAACCGTCAGCAAAGGGACAAAGATGTGCGACAACCTCAAATACACTTCGTAGGGCAGACCATCGATCCCCGGAGAACTATTAAGGTCGACCCGCTTTAAGACTTCAATGACTTCATCCTCCGTTATGCCACCTTCGCACCTAGCCGCTTCGGTCGTCGAAAGACGAGAAAAGTCAGCCAAATAGGTGCCGAACTGTTCTAATGACAAACCGGGTTCCATGGAAAAAAGCTCCTGGAAATGGGATCTAAACGCCTCCAGCACATCCTGGTTTGTGGTCACGGTACGCCCGTCCGGCAATGTGACACGAGCGATGTGCCTATCGGCCGCTTGCCTCAGCTCCTTTTCACGCAGTTCAGTGGCCATGTTTGTTGCTTCCTGGGGCATTCTTTTTAACCTAGCCCTAATCGCTAAAGCTTGGTGCTCCTTTTCAGTAAGGGAGGCAAGCTGAGCCTTAATTAAATTAACGCTAGCACTATCCCCCTCCTCCACCGCCCGATCTAATCTAGATTCTAGTGTCGCTTTAGCTGCCCGAGATTCTAGGTTGAGTCTTTTGCTAAAATTGGCAGAAAAGGACCTAATGGCTTCCTTAATTTTTACCCACCACCTATTCCCTATAATTGCCCCTGTCAGTTCCTGCTGTATGGTTAGTAATAGCCCTTCCCGGAAGCCCTTCACGTCGAATAACGACGTGTTGAGCTTCCAGTAACCGGCTAATCTAGGCTTAGGTCTATCTAAGTTTACCCGTACACGGACAAGTCTGTGATCCGAGTAAACTATGTTGTGGAAACTTGGACAATTCAATACTCCTACATCGACCGACTCTCCTAACTAAGAACCGGTCGATATAACTCGAGAGCTGTACCGAACCGGAGCCGCGTCTACCTGTCCAAGTCCACACTAAGTCACGGGGCTTTTCATTTCGGAATTTGTCGATAAGATCAAACTTATCCAAAAATTCACGAAATAAAACGGCATCCCGATCTCTGTTAGTACCCCTAGAAGGTAACCCAAAACGATCTAACTCGGGATCCAGGATCGCGTTCCAGTCTCCCGCTAAGATAACCGTTCGAGAAGTATCCATGAACTGCTCGATTCGCCGAAAAAAGGCAGCCAGCTCAACGTGGCTATTGGGCGCATAAACCCCAATAAGACGTAATGCCCTACCCTTTATGGTAACATCCAAAACGCATAGGGGAAAAAAGTTGTGTAGAAAAAAAAAAAAATCCGGCTCAGTGAAGAGGAAGAAAAGGAAAAAGACAGAGAGGAGATAACAGACTTACAAAATAATCGCAGCATAGACTACCCACACAGTCGGACGATTCTATTTATAAACGATGCTGCTAAGAACTGACGAATCAAATTAATTCACGTTCTGCTACCAACCAATCAGAAACCAGAATTGCTTCATAAATATTAAACCTTTTCTGGTGCAATTTCACATGTTCTTTCCCGAGTTTCGACACGATAAGAATATTTTGTTCTGTGGAACTGTCTACTACAAACAAGTCACCTACCAGGACTTGTGTGTAACAGCGAACCATCTGAGGATTCAAAATGGCTTACACTTCTACACTGGCATATTTTTTAATTACATAATAACAGACATTTTTTAGTTACATAATAACAGACAATTTTTAATTACATAATAACAGAATTTTAATTACATAATAACAGACATTTTTAATTGCATAATAACAGACATTTTTAATTGCATAATAACAGACATTTTTTTAATTGCATAATAACAGACATTTTTAATTACATAATAACAGACATTTTTAATTGCATAATAACAGACATTTTTAATTGCATAATAACAGACAAATTCAATTTTCATACATCAATGCTAACTTTATTCTTTGATAAGTTCAGAAAAGGATCGATATAAGCAAAGTGCACGAACTTTTGTTATTGTTTTTATATAAACAATAAGTAATAAATTAATAACTTCCATGACAGCAAATTACATACATTACCGGGTGTTTAAGACAAATCTTATATTTTTGGAAGGGAAAAAAATCATATTCTGACTATTGATGAGACGATTTTAATATTCTTCCCAATTTTGTTCCAATTAACGATTCTATTAATATTTTCCAATTCTAATACAATCAAGCGTGCAACTATACCCAAAATAGTAGCCGATTTATGCTCGTTTATGTAAAAATTTTCAAATATTTGGAACATTGCTTATAGCAAATGCTTTCCTAAAAAAGAACTTAAAATGTGATTATATCAAGTTATATTAAAAAAATCAACTAAAAATTTGTTTACGTCAGTTTTTTTTTTTTTATACATTTAGGCTGAAACAAAGAGGGATATGTTCATTTTGTGTATTTCATCTATACGGTATCTAAAAACCACATTGGGAAACTTGTAGATAAATCAATTTGTGTGATAAAAGTTTATGGATTTATAGCAACCAGAGAATTTGAACCTAAATAATTCTACCTCCAAAATTTGATGCCAAAAAAGAATTTAATGAAAATTTAATTCATCTTACAATTGCATCAACATGTTACAAGAGATTATAAAAAAAACATTATACAATAAATTTCTTTTTTTCTCGTTTTTTTTATAAAGGAGTTATCACTTATCAAGGCCAGGATGCCATTCAAGAATAAGGGTTAATGAGTGAAAGCAGGAAAATGCAACAGAGTTCCATAGGCGTGCAGTTCTAAGAAAGACGCTTTATTCATGAAATCTACGTTTAGGTTTAGGAACAGATAAAGAGTGGGGTAAATTATTGATAGTGGTTTCAGCTAGTCGAGTACTTTTCGTGAAAGTCAGGGCACGGGGGGCATAGATTGGGCTTAGACGATCGCTTGCCATGAAAATAATGATAAAGCAATTGATGCCAGACGGGTTGATGATGTAATGATAGAAGCTTGATTTTAGACGCATTAAAATTAACCAGCCACTTTTTTCCCATTTCAACACATGATCACGATCAGAGGAGAGAGAATCAGAGAGAACTTGGTTGTTTACGGCCTTTGAAATGTTGTCATAGATGGTAGTGTCGTCAGCATAAATGTCTACGAATTATCTTAGGATGTGAGTTGTGAGATCGTTGATGTAGATCAGGAAGAGAGTTGGGCCCAGGATGGATCCCTGAAGGATTCCAGAATTAATACTGTAAGTTTGTGATTTCTACCCATCAACAACTACTATTATCAGAGAGAAATGATTTAATAATTGAGAAGACAATTCCAGCTATATTGTAGCTGAAGATCTTGTGACGTAGACCTTTATGCCATACTTTATCAAAAGCCTTTGAAATGTCAAGAGCAATAGCCCTAGAAAGGAAGCCTCCATCGAGACATTCGCTAATTGTATAAAATATAACTATTAGTGCATCTGCTGTAGATCTAGCAGACCGGAAACCATGTTGCACGTCACTGAGGAGATTATTTTTGCTGAGGTGGTTGACTACTTCTCTATTTAACACAGATTCCAGCAACTTACTCATGATGCACAGGACACTGATTGGTCGGTATTGAGAAGGAGATGAGCGATCACTTGAATTTTTAAATATGGGACATACTGATGAGTTTTTCCAGTGTGCCGGGAAGCAATTTTCCTCAAGACAACGCTTAAGCAACTTTGTAAATATGGGTGCTAGTTCTGGTTGAATTAAAGTTTTTTATTAGTTTGGCGACATCATGCACATATATTTGTATGTCGCATAGTGTGTTAACAGAAGAACATAAGGGGGGTTGATGGCCCGGATCGCATAGGGTAGAATTAGCTGCAAAGTTTTTGGCAAAGAGTTTTGCTTTGTCCGATGCTGATGAGATTACCTAAGGTCCATTGATGATGGTTGAAATAGAATACTCATTTCTATTAAGAATCCTGTTTGTTATTTGCCAAAATTGGTGGGAACCAAACCACTGCTCAGCTACTTTGGACTTGACAGAATGAGCATACAACTCTCTTGCGTTCTTTATTACTCTTTTACAGTGGTTACTGGCAGTCCTGAAGGCGGCTTTATTCTCAGTACATCTATTACGTTGGAAGCAATGGAAATAGTGATTTCTGTGTGCAATGGTAGCAGCACATTCTAGAGAGAACCACGGACAGAACTGGCAGTTTTGGTGGGTATGAAGCGCTCTATACCTACGATTAACCATTCCTTCAGGTGAGATACTATAGAGGACACATCCTTTTTAAACACAGAACACAGAAAAAGGTCTATGAGACTTGCATACTGACCATCAGTATCGGTCACACAGGTGGGTTCGTGAACAATCTGAGTTAAGTCATAAAAAATGGAAAAATCGTGAAAGAACATTCCCTCATCATCACCTGGTTTAAGTGGGCTAACCAGTCCACATTGTGAACATTGAAGTCTTCACAGACGTGAATCTTAGCCTAAGGATGAGCAGATAGGGTGTGATCAATTTTCTCAGATAAGTTCTTAATGATAGTAACTCTGCTGTTATGAGGGCAATAGAGGGCAAATATAAATGCAGTGGTGTGAGCAAGTGCAATCCAAAAGCACATATAGGGTAATTTAGAGTATTCTCTGGAGATGTCCCTACCACATGGAAAGCCTTCTCTAATGTAGGCACATATTCCATGTAGGCACATATTCCATGCCCATTTTTGGGGGTCAGATTTGGATGTTAATTAGAATATCCTTTAATTACGAACTCATCTAGGGAAATAGTCGGTCCAGTGCCAGTTTCGTTTAGGAGAATAGGTCTGATTTGGTCTCCTGTAATTGGATTTCAACCTTCAGGAAGATTGGAACGTAGATCCCTGATGTTGGAGAAGGAAACATGGTAGTGAGTGTGTCTACGTTGGAAGTTGGAGTTCTGGGTTTAATCTTGTATTCTTTCTGGAGACTTTTCATGATGGAGTTTTAGGATTTGTGGAATAGGTCAACAAACTTGGTTAGAGCAGGGCAAAGAGGTAAATTAAGGGAGAAAAAGAAATGAAGAAATATTTTTTTGTAGACCATGATTAGATAAAGCCGTAACAATTACCCACTGATATGGCATTGGTAGGTCCCACTAGAAGCTTTTGCATGGGCCAGAATCCATTCACCAAATGGAAATACAGCAGCCCCAGTACTTTTTTTTTTTTAAAATGGGGGTCACCACTTATCAAGGCCCGGAGGCCACTCAAGGATAAGGGTTATTGCATGTACAGTAATCAATGAGATAGTATTGTAGCAATCATTAGCATTGGAGATTTGATAGAGTGTCTTACTTAAGGGGACGGTTTGTCAGGAATTTGTTTATGTTGGACTTGAAGACATCCAAGTTGTAGTCAGGTGGAAAACAGGCAAACGGAAGGGAGTTCCACAGTCGTGCACTTCTGAGAAGAAGCTCTGTTCATGGAATCTACGTTTGGATTTCGGTACAGATAAAGAGTGGGGAAAATTATTGACAGTAGTTTCAGCCAGATGGGTGTTTCTTGTGAAAGATTGGCGAGGGGGGACGAGAGATTGGAGATAACCATGAAACAAAGATAGGCTCGCAACGTCTCTTCTGTGGGAGAGAGGTTGCAGGGAAGAGAAAAGGGCATCCCCCACTAAACCACGATGTCTATTTTGTACTCTGTCAAAGCAGGATAGGCTGTTTTTAGCAGCTCCTGCCCAGATGTGGCAGCAGTACTCCATCCTTGGACGTACTTGGCTTTTATACAGATAGAGAATTGCATCAGTAGTGAGATATCTTCTGGAGCGGTAGAAGGATCCCACCATTTTCCCAGCGTCCTTGGCAACAGACCTGATGTACGTGTTCCATTTCAGATCAGGAGTAAAGGTCAAACCAAGAAGCTTGTCAAAACATGGAGCCTCCCCAAGATGAGAGCCATCCATTTTAATTGATGCCAGATGGGGATCAGAGCGTTGATGATGTAAAGATAGAAGCTTGGTTTTGGATGAATTAAAAGTGACCAGCCATCTCCCCCCCTGTACCACGTGCTCAAGATCAGAGGAGAGAGAATTAGAGAGAACTGTGTCATTTACGGCCTTTGATGTGTTGCCATAGATCGTCGTGTCATCAGCATAGATGTCAACGAATGATTTAAGTATGTGTTTTGGGAGATCATTGATGTAGATCAGGAAGAGAGTTGGGTCTAGGATGGACCCCTGAGGGACTCCAGCATTTATACTGTGGGCCTCTGATTTCTGCCCGTTAACCACCAGTCTTATGAACCTATCGGAGAAAAATGATTTAATGATTGAGAAAACATTTCCAGTGATACCGTAGCTGGAAATCTTGTGAAGTAGGCCCTTATGCCATACCTTATCGAAGGCCTTTGATATGTCAAGAGCTATTGCCCTGGAAAGGAAACCTTTATCAAGAGATTCACTAATCCTATGAGATATAACCGTTAGCACATCTGCTGTAGATCTTGCAGTGCGGAAACCATATTGCATGTCACTAAGAAGGTTATTTCTGTTGAGGTGGTTGACTACTTCTCTATTTAGTATGGATTCCAACAACTTATGCCACACAGGACACTTATTGGTCTGTATTGAGAGAGAGATGACCTCTCACCTGAATTCTTAAATACTGATGAGGTTTTCCAGGGTGTTGGAAAGCACTTCTCCTTAAGGCAACACTTAAACACTTTTGTAAGTATGGGAGCAAGTTCTGGTTGGAGCTTTTTCAGCACTATAACTGGAATGCCGTCAGGGCCAGTTGCTTTACTGGAATCAAGGTTCTTGATTAGCTTGGCAACCTCACGCACATATATTTGTATGTTGCATAGCATGTTGTCTGTTATAGGAGGAAATACACGGAGTTGATGGCCATTGTCGCATAGGGTAGAATTAGCTGCAAAGTTCTTGGCAAATAGTCTGGCCTTGTCTGATGCTGACGAGATGACCTCAGGTCCACTGATGACAGTTGGGATAGAATGCACACTTCTGTTCAAGATCCTGTTTGCTATTTGCCAGAACTGGTGGGAATCAAGCCGCTGCTCAGCTACTTTGGATTTAACGGACTGAGCATATAGCTCTGTTGCATTTTTTATTACTCTTTTACAGTGGTTGCTGGCAGTCCTGAAAGCAGGTTTAGTCTCAGTGCATCTATTATGTTGGTAGCTACGGAAAAAGTGATTTCTGTGCACGATGGCAGCAGCACATTCAGGGGAGAACCATGGCTGGCTATTAGGTTTTTGTTGGAATTTTTTGGATGGTATGAATCGGTCTATGCCTACAATTAACCATTCGGTCAGGTCTGATACTATAGAGGACACATCCTTTTTAAACATGGAATGCAGAGGTAGGTCAGATACGAATGTACGGAAGCTATCCCAGTCAGCCATAGAGTATCAATATACAGTACGGTGGAGAGGTACGTCTGAAGACTTATTACATTTCATTTTTATCTTAACTGCTACAACAGAGTGGTCGGAGGATCCCAGAGGAGATAGAACAGAACATGAACATAGCTCAGGGGAAGTTGTGAGGAAAAGGTCTAGAATGCTTGCATACTGACCGGTAGTATTGGGTACACGGGTGGGTTCGTGAACAATCTGAGTGAGGTCATAGGCAGTGGCAAAATCATGACAGACCCTCCCCTCGTCATCGGTTTTATTTGAGTGGGTCAGCCATTCCACATTATGGACATTGAAGTCACCGCAAATGTAAATGTTAGCCGAAGGATGAGCAGACAGGATGATAGTAACCCCTACTGGTAGAACAGCTTCCTTATTGGTTAGTTCAAGGATCAAGTCCCTGATTATCAGGCGGATAATGTTAGCCTAGTAAAATCTTTACCTCAAGCACTCTTATTTGTAACATAATTACAAGAATAGAATAGAAACAGAAAATTTCCGACATGTCACGTGACTGCTCATACAAAAATACTGCCGACCTAGAATACAGTTTTTTCTTCTCCTTTTGTCAGAAATATCACCCATTCTAAACGAGGGCTGAGAAACAAATTAGGAGAAGCGAAAGTTACGGGAGTTGCCGACAATGCATTAACAATGCATTGTCTACTCTTCATTAAAAAAATGATAACAATAATAAGTATTCTACTTAATATAAGTTCAATTGACCTATTTAGGAAAAGGTTTCCCCTCTTATTAACTGAAATAAGGAAAGAATTCAGTTGGCAAAGTTAATGAATGTATAGCGGCTAATTTCCTTGAATCATTTCCGACTTGATTTGAAAGGAAATTGTCTACTCTTTTTGATTACATTCGACGTTGGATGGCACATTTATTAGTATGAGTATTTGAAACGTATACTAAAATGGAACGGCGTCGACAGTTTTTTTTTTTTTTTTTTTTTTGCAAAAGAATGTGAGCAGACGTTGATTACAAATTGGAGAATGCGTTTATTTTGAGGAAAAATAGCAAGTGAATCAAAAGCCGCAAATAAACAACAATAAATTCCAACATTAATTTTAAACATTTTTTAACATTTTCTTAGGCTCACAAGCAGTAATCGATGTGAGCCAGATCTAGAAAATGAAAAGTACCATTTATGTAGTTTTTCCATTGTTGCGATCGACTTGTGACACTGCAATGTTTTGATGAAAGAATGTTTTTTTTTTCTGTCTTCATTTGTGGTTGTTTTTTTTAGGTGAGGGAGGTAATTTCTTTCTTTAAACTAATTAATTGATGGCTTTTCTTTCTCAAGGTAATCAATGAACAAAATACCTTGCATAGTTTCGAAATCTACTGGGCAAGGAGCTTTTCACCTCCCTACTTCCTGTGAGTCTATCTTTGCTCTATCATTATTTTCATGGTAGATGCTCGACTTTCAATCCATGGTCTCCCCTGCACAATATTTGCAACAAATACTCGTTTAGTTACAACAACTGTCAATAACTTCGCTCACTCTCTGTGACTAAAAATAAATGAAAATTCCATGTATTTTTTACTAGACCTATCCGTCTGTGATGTCAGCTGACTATAACGTGGTCGTTTTCAAATATAATGTAAATAAGTTTTTGTTGAACCGTCCTCCTATGTAATGAAACTATACGTTCCACCATTACTGATTATCACAAACCAAAGCGCCCCCAAACCTTGATGTAAAAAGAAAAAAGAAGAAAATATCCCAAAATACAGAGGCCAGAAGTTCAATGATAGAAAGCGGAGCTTGGGTTTACTTTCGGCAGCTAACTCTCATTTTCCCTATTTTGCCCTTTAATCCTCACGTTCTATGAACGATTTTTCTGGCAAATGGAGAAGAATTGCTGTTTTCTATCTAACAGTTATTCTCGGGTAGTTTTTGATCTTGAAGTAGTATTTTATTTTTTATTTTTTTTACTTTTTAGCTCCGTACATCAAGTGGTTTCATGTCTTGTTTGAAACGATTAAAACGACATTACTATAGGAAAAGTATAGTTTTATAACAATTTCTTCCAATCAATTATTTAAGATTTATTTTTTTATTAAGATAAAGGGTGGGATGAAAAGGGATTTTTTTGTTTGGAGAATAAACTAAAAAAAATTAGCATAAACATAGAAATAGCATCATAGTATTGTGGAATGGAAACAGAATTTGGATGGCACATTTATTAGTATGAGTATTTGAAACGTATACTAAAATGGAACGGCGTCGACAGTTTTTTTTTTTTTTTTTTTTTTGCAAAAGAATGTGAGCAGACGTTGATTACAAATTGGAGAATGCGTTTATTTTGAGGAAAAATAGCAAGTGAATCAAAAGCCGCAAATAAACAACAATAAATTCCAACATTAATTTTAAACATTTTTTAACATTTTCTTAGGCTCACAAGCAGTAATCGATGTGAGCCAGATCTAGAAAATGAAAAGTACCATTTATGTAGTTTTTCCATTGTTGCGATCGACTTGTGACACTGCAATGTTTTGATGAAAGAATGTTTTTTTTTTCTGTCTTCATTTGTGGTTGTTTTTTTTAGGTGAGGGAGGTAATTTCTTTCTTTAAACTAATTAATTGATGGCTTTTCTTTCTCAAGGTAATCAATGAACAAAATACCTTGCATAGTTTCGAAATCTACTGGGCAAGGAGCTTTTCACCTCCCTACTTCCTGTGAGTCTATCTTTGCTCTATCATTATTTTCATGGTAGATGCTCGACTTTCAATCCATGGTCTCCCCTGCACAATATTTGCAACAAATACTCGTTTAGTTACAACAACTGTCAATAACTTCGCTCACTCTCTGTGACTAAAAATAAATGAAAATTCCATGTATTTTTTACTAGACCTATCCGTCTGTGATGTCAGCTGACTATAACGTGGTCGTTTTCAAATATAATGTAAATAAGTTTTTGTTGAACCGTCCTCCTATGTAATGAAACTATACGTTCCACCATTACTGATTATCACAAACCAAAGCGCCCCCAAACCTTGATGTAAAAAGAAAAAAGAAGAAAATATCCCAAAATACAGAGGCCAGAAGTTCAATGATAGAAAGCGGAGCTTGGGTTTACTTTCGGCAGCTAACTCTCATTTTCCCTATTTTGCCCTTTAATCCTCACGTTCTATGAACGATTTTTCTGGCAAATGGAGAAGAATTGCTGTTTTCTATCTAACAGTTATTCTCGGGTAGTTTTTGATCTTGAAGTAGTATTTTATTTTTTATTTTTTTTACTTTTTAGCTCCGTACATCAAGTGGTTTCATGTCTTGTTTGAAACGATTAAAACGACATTACTATAGGAAAAGTATAGTTTTATAACAATTTCTTCCAATCAATTATTTAAGATTTATTTTTTTATTAAGATAAAGGGTGGGATGAAAAGGGATTTTTTTGTTTGGAGAATAAACTAAAAAAAATTAGCATAAACATAGAAATAGCATCATAGTATTGTGGAATGGAAACAGAATTGAAGACGAGGATGATGTCTACGTTATAACGGGTATCTTGTTTCTACCGAGTTGATTAGGGTTGAGGGCGAGTAGAAGCCTCGCCATGAAAGAGACATTTCTTTATAATTCCTTCATTTCAACTGGACACCTTCCCCACATCATCATCACCATTCTATCATAATAATGAACCTTTTTGGCTTATTATGATTGCCAGGAACCAAATATTAGCTACTATAATTAGTGCAGTAAGCTGAGGCCCACCGCGGATTAGGGGAGATGATTAGGATCTGGACAAAGCATATGATAGACTAATGATAAAGTAAATATCAGGCAGAAGAAAGGAGAAAGGAGAGTCTGCTGGGGGATGTAGGAGGGGAGTTAGGTCGAGGCAGATAAAGAAAAACACCCCTCTCCACCCCTCCTATTGAAAAATAAATACAAAAAAAGGAAAGAAATCCATTATTAATAATTTACTGTCTTTCTCCATTCAATACCATCTGTAGAAAATAATTCATTTTGAAATCCATTCGACCAAAAGTAAAATGAAATAAGTGTTTTTGTTAAATACTTTGAACGAGAAATGATAATTTTGAAATTGTAATTAAATTTAGATAAAATCTCTAATTTTTAAATTAAATTATTATAAAATTACACAATAAAACTTTTTTGACAGTAATAAGATTTTTTATTATTACTATTTTTATTTAACTATATTAAACAATAAAAAAAAAATAAAAGAATGAAAACGAAACAACAAATGTTACGTTATTTGGAATGATGTATGCTGGGAAATTGTTTTCGATTACAAATGATTTAATCACTATATGTTCGTGATCAGAAAGGCAATTGATTTCATATTTTTTTTTATCTTAAATAGTGAAAGAGCTTTTTAATAACTGATACTTTTTAATGACTGATACTTTTAAATGACTGATACTTTTTAATGACTGATACTTGTAAATGACTGATACTTTTTAATGACTGATACTTTTTAATGACTGATACTTTTAAATGACTGATACTTTTTAATGACTGATACTTTTTAATGACTGATACTTTTTAATGACTGATACTTGTATAAGTAAAAAGATTGAGCATAAAAAGACAAACACAAAAAGAAAGAATAAAGAATAATACCTTTGTAAATAGTTTATGAACGTAGTCATTGTATTCGTCAGTTCCGAGGACTTTGGCAAGTGTCTCTTTAAATTCCTGCTTATTCATGCACCCGGGTTCTCTTTTCTCGATCAACGACGAAGTAAAGTAGCCACAATCCCTACGTATGACGATGTCACTTGGGCAATGATTGTAGAAATGTTGCATCAGTTGTTCTAGGTGATGAAGCTTGATGTTTTCCTCCAGACGCAAATTATTGTGGAGATTATTGTCAAAACTGAACGAATTAATAAAAGTCATTTAAGGTTCATCATAATTTTGTGATAAGCAAAAAAATAAACTGAATATTATTATAATTGCTATCTTCTTTAATTCATTACATAGAATGCATATATTTTTAGAATTCATATCATTATAAGCAATTAACTACAACTGTGACACTCCGAATGCATGTGCTGATAATTTTCCGTTTTTAATCTAAAAGGAACAATGTATGGATCATTATCCGATTCTCGCATCGTGTAATTACCCAATTACCGGAAAAGTATTATTTTTAAGCGTGTTGTGTGTGATGAGCATTTGAACGCACCTATAGGTCATCTACAACACTAAATTGACAAAAGATAAGGTTTTTAACATGTTATTCCTTACAAAGCAAGGAAACTAGTCTAAAAACAGCCCTTTTAAAGACCTTCAAATAATTCATAAACACATCAGAATACCTTTTCAGCGGAAGTTCTCGAAAGTATAAATGTTCATTTTATCATTGAACTACCTACATAATCTTCCAATATATTCTTCTCAACACATGTAACCATTTTGTGTTGATAAAAAATGATACAAAAAACATTTGTATACTATTTTCGCTTATTCGAATTTGTTGACGAGAAACACCGACTAAACATGAAAATGATATTGAGTACAAGTATGGAAAAACACACAAAGAAAGTAACGTAAGAAACTGTTTCGTTAACAAGAAATACACAGTTTCATGAGAATACGAAATGCAAATGATAAACGGAAGAAAATGTTTTTTCTAAATTTACCAGCAGAAGAGTTTCTGAGAGTTTAAGTTTATATATTGGATTTTTTTTTTTTTGCTTTTGTTTTGATTAACACTTCGTATATTCTGCTAAGCAAGATTTGGATACGTTAACTGTAATAAATGACATCACGGTTAAATGCATACCCTTTTTTGATAAGAATGAAAACATTATAAAAAGCGTTATAAGCAACGTGCTCATATTACACGCGGCTAATTTTTAAATATAACGATAAATATTTTTTATTTTAAAATTTATTATTTTTATTTTGTGAAATTTTTATATACAGGGTGTTCCAAAATGTTTGACCCCATTTCGTAGGGCAGTAATTTTGACATTTTTCGTTAGAATGGCCTCAAATTTTTACAGCTTGTGTAGAAACGTTTCAAGTTTTTGCGTGTAATGTTTGGCATTCCTATCTTGTCAGGTTAAGAAATGCTGTTCACTTCAAAAGAAAAGGCATTTTGCGTGTTAGAGTATGCTCAGATTTACTGAAGACAGTGCAGCGTGCCTTCTTGACAATTTTTGCAAAGAAGGCACCAACTACAAAACAAATTAGGACTTGGCACCAAAAATTTTAAGAAAGGGCTACTTATGCTTACCTAAATCGGCAAATGCTTCAAAATTGGCTAATTGATCAAGTCATAAAAAATGAAGACGAAAGTTTCATTTTTTAGCAGGATGGGACCCCACCTCACTGGAAGCTCACTGTACGAGCCTACCTCAGAGAGATGGATAAGTCGAGGTAGTGAAGAAAACGATTTGCTTCTGAAATAGCCACCACGATCACCTGACCTCTCTCCATGTATTTTTTTCCTCTGAGGTTATGTGAAAGGATCAATCTTCGTACCTTCTTTTACAGCTAACATTGAAGAACTGAAACAGAAAATTACAGCTGCACTGGAAACTGTTACCGAAGACATGTTACAGTGAGTTTGGTATGAGCTCGAATACCGACTCGATGTGTGCAGAGTCACAGGCGGCGCTCATATTGAACATTTATGAAAATCTGTCATAGAACCAATAAATATTTCTTTGTAAATTTAACCAATAAAACCATCAACATAAGTGTATTTAGTTTCAATCCATCAAGTAGTTTCCAATATATGGGCATTTAGAATAGTTCAACCATTTTGGAACACCCTGCATGTTTTCTATTTCGACTACAGTTCTGTTTTGACTTCATTCTGAGTTCGCGGAATGAGTTAATGCTGTCACCTCACTTTTCACCTTACAATAAGACCATAGATACAGCCATCATCAGCATACATACACGTAAATTTGTTTGTTCTACGGATTAAAGCACATATTCGCATATACAAGGAACTGTAATTAATATTCGCATATACAAGGAACTGTAATTAATATTCGCATATACAAGGGACTGTAATTAATATTCGCATATACAAGGGACTGTAATTAATACTGGGCATGTATACACTAGTTTGAGCGCATACCTTTTCAAAATATAAAATGGTGAATCATGTGATGTCATGCTTTACATTCTAATTTTCATCTTCACGATAAGGATTTGGCCCGAGAAAGCTCAACAGATTTTCAGCTAGAGCTGAAACATGACAGCAAATGTGTAGCCAAAATGTGTGTATGAATAAAATTTATAACATATAATTATTAATAATTATTTTTCATATCTACAGACACTAGTGTTTCATCCTTTCACAATCACCAGTGCAAGAAGTGATGATTGCCGCTGGTCAAAGGATTCAAACCCTGCAACAAAGACACTTTTGGCTCTTCTAGCGGGGACCTATACCCCCTGGCCACCGTCAACTACCACAGAATGAAGGGAAATGTTAACATTAATTAAGCTTAATGTTAATTCAGACGATCTATAGTGATCCAGCGATAGGAAATAGTGATCTCACAAAAAAGGTGACTTTATTTCCCAGACAGTACTCAACATTTAAAAAATTATTTCTTAAAGCAGCAAAATAATTATAAATTATAAATAATTATTTTTATACCTACAGATGTTTCATGCTTTTGCAATCATCAGTGCAGGAAGTGATGATTGCCACTAGTCGAACAGTTTGAACTCTGCAACGAAGTCACATTTGGCTCCATTAGAAAGGACCTAAAAAGCGAGGCCAGAATCAATATATAAGTTCCATGGACTCCAAACTAACAAATTTATTTGCCGTACAATCGTTTCTAAGCCGAAATAATTATATATGAATTACTCCTCGTAAATAAATCCTCTGTTTATCATCAAAAATAAAAACATTGCAATAGTAACTGAAGACACCGAAAGAAGTTTATAGTAAACATCAAGAGTTTTGTGAGAAATATTAGATGAAGAACATATCACTATGACCGCACCAATAACATGAGGAACCAAGTAACAAATTAGATGAAGAACCAAATAAGAAATTAGATGATGAACCAAATAAGAAATTAGATGATGAACCAAATAACAAATTACATGCTGAACACGATAACAAATTAGATGATGAACCAAACAAAAATTACATGATGAACCAAATAACAAATTAGATGATGAACACGATAAAAAATTAGATGATGAATCAAATAACAAATTACATGATGAACAAAATAACACATTACATGATGAACAGGATAAAAAATTAGATGATGAACCAAATAACAAATTAGATGATGAACCAAATAACAAATTAGATGATGAAAAAAAAAACAAATTAGATAATGAACCAAATAACAAATTAGATGATGAACAAAATAACAAATTAGATGTTGAACCAAATACCAAATTAGATGATGAACAAAATAACAAATTAGATGATGAACAAAATAACAAATTACATGATAAACAAAATAACAAATTAGATAATGAACCAAATAACAAATTAGATGATGAAAAAAAAAGCAAATTAGATAATGAACCAAATAACAAATTAGATGATGAACAAAATAACAAATTAGATGTTGAACCAAATACTAAACTAGATGATGAACAAAATAACAAATTACATGATGAACACGATAAAAAATTAGATTATGAACCAAATAACAAATTAGATGATGAACCAAATAACAAATTAGATGTTGAACCAAATACTAAACTAGATGATGAACAAAATAACAAATTACATGATGAACACGATAAAAAATTAGATGATGAACCAAATAACAAATTAGATGATGAACCAAATAACAAATTAGATGATGAAAAAAAAACAAATTAGATAATGAACCAAATAACAAATTAGATGATGAACAAAATAACAAATTAGATGATGAACAAAATAACAAATTAGATGTTGAACCAAATACCAAATTAGATGATGAAAAAAAAACAAATTAGATAATGAACAAAATAACAAATTAGATGTTGAACCAAATAACAAATTAGATGATGAACCAAATAACAAATTAGATGATGAACAAAATAACAAATTACATGATGAACAAAATACCAAATTAGATGATGAACCAAATAACAAATTAGATGATGAACCAAATAACAAATTAGATGATGAACCAAATAACAAATTAGATGATGAACCAAATAACAAATTAGATTAAGAACCAAATAATAAATTAGATGATGAATTAAATAATAAATTACATGATTAACAAAATAACAAATTAGATGATGAACAAAATAACAAATGAGATGATGAACCGAATACCAAATTAGATGATGAACCAAATAACAAATTAGATGATGAACCAAATAACAAATTAGATGATGAACCAAATAACAAATTAGATGTTGAACCAAATAACAAATTAGATGATGAACCAAATAACAAATTTGATGATGAACAATATAACAAATTAGATGATAAACCAAATAACAAATTAGATGATGAACCAAATAACAAATTAGATGATGAACCAAATAACAAATTAGATGTTGAACCAAATAACAAATTACATGATGAACCAAATAACAAATTAGATGATGAACCAAATAACAAATTAGACGTTGAACCAAATAAAAAATTAGATGATGAACCAAATAACAAATAAGATAATCAACCAAATAACAAATTAGATGATGAACAAAATAACTAATTAGATGTTGAACCAAATAAAAAAATCAGATGATGAACAAAATAACAAATTACATGATTAACAAAATAACAAATATGATGATGAACAAAACAACAAATTAGATGATGAACAAAATAACAAATTACATGATTAACAAAATAACAAATTAGATGTTGAACCAAATAACAAATTAGATGTTGAATTAAATATTAAATAAGATGATGAACAAAATAACAAATCACATGATGAACAAAATAACAAATTAGATGATGAACAAAATAACAAATTAGATGATGAACAAAATAACAAATTACATGATGAACAAAATAACAAATAAGATGTTGAACCAAATAACAAATTAGACGATGAACAAAATAACAAATTACATGATGAACAAAATAACAAATTACATGATGAACCAAATAGCAAATTACATGATGAACAAAATAACAAATTAGATTATGAACCAAATAAAAAATTAGATAATGAACAAAAAAACAAATTAGATGATGAACAAAATAACAAATCAGATCATAAACCAAATAACAAATTATATGATGAACAAAACAACAAATTAGATAATTAACAAAATAACAAATTAGATGATTAACACAATAACAAATTAGATGATGAATCAAATAATAAATTAGATGATGAACCAAGTAACAAGAAAGATGATGACCCAAGTAACAAATTAGATGACGAACCAAATACCAAATTAGATGATGAATCAAATAACAAATTAGATGAGGAACCAAATAAAAAATTACATATGAACACGACACCAACTTAGATGATGAACCAAATAACAAATTAGATGATCAACCAAATAACAAATTAGATGATGAACCAAATAACAAATTACATTATGAACCAAATAAAAAATTAGATGAACCAAATAAAAAATTATATTATGAACAAAATAACAAATTAGATGATGAACCAAATAACAAATTAGATCATAAACCAAATAACAAATTACATGATGAACAAAATAACAAATTAGATGATGAACCAAGTAACAAATTACATGATAAAACAAATAAACCATTAGATGATGAACCAAATAGGAAATTAGATTATGAAGAAAATAACAAATTATATGATGAACCAAATAACAAATTTCATGATGACACCAACAACAAATTAGATCATGAACCAAATAACAAATTTTATTATTAACAAAAAAAAAATTAGATGATGAACTAAATAACACATTACATGATGAACCAAATAAGAAATTAGATATTGAACCACATAACAAATTACATGATGAATTAAACGACAAATTACATCATAAACCAAATAACAAATTAGATGTGTAACCATATAACAAATAAGATGATGAACCAAATAACAAATTACATGATGAACACGATAACAAATATGATTATTAACCCAATAGCAAATTAGATGATGAACCAAATAACAAATTAGATTATGATAATAATAATAAATTACATGATGAACCAAATAACAAATTACATGATGAACCAAATAACAAATTAGCTGATAGACCCAATAACAAATTAGATGATGAACACGATAAAAAACTAGATGATGAACCAAATAACAAATTAGAGGATGAACCAAATAACTAATTAGATGGTGAACCAAATAAAAAATCACAAGATGAACACGAACACAAATTAGATGATGAACTAAATAACAAACTTAGATGATGAACAAAATAACAAATTGCATGATGCACCGAATAACAAATTAGATGATGAACCAAATAACAACTTAGATGATGAACCAAATAACAAATTACATGATGAACACGATAACAAATTAGATGATGAACCAAAGAACAAATTAGATAATGAACCAAATAACAAATTACATAATGAACCAAATAACAAATTATATGATGAATACTATAAAATATGATGTTGAACCAAATAACAAATTAGATAATGCACCAAATAACAAATGACATTATGAACTAAATAACAAATTACATGATGAACCAAATAATAAATTAGATGATGAACCAAATAACAAATTACATGATTAACAAAATAACAAATTAGATGATGAACAAAATAACAAATTAGATGATGAACACGATAACAAATTAGATGATGAACCAAATAACAAATTACATGATGAACCAAATAACAAATATGATCATGAACAAAATAACAAATCAGATGATGAACCAAATAACAAATGAGATGATGAACCAAATACCAAATTACATGATGAACCAAATACGAAATAGTATCATGAACCAAACACCAAATCAGATGATGAATCAAATAACATATTAGATGACGAACAAAATAACAAATTAGATGACGAACAAAATAATAAATTAGATGACGAACAAAATAACAAATTAGATGATGAACCAAGTAACAAGAAAGATGATGAACCAAGTAACAAATTAGATGATGAACCAAATAACAAATAAGATGATGAACACGATAACAAATTAAATGATTAACCAAATAACAAATTACATTAACCAAATAACAAATTACATGATAAACACGATAACAAATTAGATGATGAACCAAATAACAAATTACATGATGAACCAAATAAAAAATTAGATGAACATAATAACAAATTATATGATGAACATAATAACAAATTAGATGATAAACCAAATAACAAATTACATCATAAACCAAATAACAAATTACATGATGAACAAAATAACAAGTTAGATGATGAACCAAGTAACAAATTCCATGATAAAACAAATAACAAATTAGATGATGAACCAAATAGGAAATTAGATGATGAACCAAATAACAAATTATATGATGAACCAAATAACAAATTATATTATTAACCAAATAAATAATTAGATGATGAACCAAATAACAAATTAAATGATGAACCAAATAACAATTAGATATTTAACCACATAACAAATTACATGATGTATCAAAAGACAAATTACATGATAAACCAAATAACACATTAGATGTGTAACTATATAACAAATTAGATGATAAACCAAATAACAAATTACATGATGAACACGATAAAAAATATGATGATTTACCAAATAGCAAATTACATGATGAACCAAATAACAAATTAGATGATGAACCAAATAAAAAATTACATGAAGAACCAAATAACAAATTATATGATGAACCAAATTACAATTAAGATGATAGACCCAATAACAAATTAGATGATGAACACGATAACAAACTAGATGATGAACCAAATAACAAATTACATGATGAACCAAATAACTAATTTGATGGTTAACCCCCCCCAAAAAAAAATCACATGATGAACACGAAAAAAAATTAGATGATGAACCGAATAACAAATTAGATGATGAACCAAATAAAAAATTACATGATGGACCAAAAATCAAATTACATGATGAACACGATAACAAATTAGATGATGAACCAAATAACAAATTAGATGATTAACCAAATAACAAATTACATAATGAACCGAGTAGAAAATTAGATGATGAACCAAGTAACAAATTTGATGATGAACCAAATAAAAAATTACATGATGAACACGATAACAAATTAGATGATTAACCAAATAACAAATTACATGATTAACCAAATAACAAATTACATGATAAACACGATAACTAATTAGATGATGAACCAAATAACAAAGTAGATGATTAACCAAATAACAAATTAGATGATGAACCAAGTAACAAATTACATCGTGAACACGATAACAAATAAGATGATGAACCTAAAAACAAATTAGATGAGGAACCAAATAACAAATTACATGATGACCACGATAAAAAATTAGATTATGAACCAAACACCAAATTAGATGATGAACCAAATAAAAAATTACATGATGAACACGGTAAAAATAAGATGATAAACCAAATAACAGATAAGATGATGAACCAAATACCAAAGTACATGATCAACACGATAGCAAATTAGATTATGAACCAAATAACAAATTACATGATTGACCAAATAACAAATTACATGATGAACCAAATAACAAATTAGATTATGAGCCAAATAACAAATTAGATGATTAACCAAGTAACAAATTTGATGATGAACCAAATAACAAATTAGATGTGTAACCAAATAACAAATTAGATGATGAACCAAAGAACGAATTTGATGTTGAACCAAGTAACAAATTAGATGATGAACCAAATAACAAATTAGATGATTAACCAAGTAACAAATTAGATGATTAACCAAATAACAAATTAGATGATGAACCAAATAAAAAATTAGATGATTAACCAAGTAACAAATTAGATGATTAACCAAATAACAAATTAGATGTTGAACCAAGTAACAAATTAGATGATTAACCAAATAACAAATTAGATGATTAACCAAATAACAAATTTTATGAAGAACCAAATAACAAATTATATGATTTGCACGATAACAAATATGATGTTGAACCAAGTAACAAATCAGATGGTGAACTAAATAACAAATTACATGATCAACCAAATAACAAATTAGATGATGAACCAAATAATTTACATGATGGACACGATAACAACTTAGATGATGAACACGATAACAAATTAGATGATGAACACGATAACAAATTAGATGATGAACCAAATAACAAATTACATAATGAACATGATAAAAAATTACATGATAAACACCATAAAAAATTAGATGATGAACCAAATAACAAATTAGATGATGAACAAAGTAACAAATTATATTATGAACAGAATAACAAATTAAATGATGAACTAAATAACAAATTACATGATGGACTTAATTACAAAGTAGATCATGAACAAAATAACAAATTACATGATGAACCAAATAACAAATTACATGATGAACCAAATAATAAATTACATGATGAACCAAATAACAAATTACATGCTTAACACGATAACAAATTAGATCATGAACCAAATAACATATTACATGATTAACACGATAATTAATTAGATCATAAACAACTTAACAAATTAGATGATGAACCAAATAACAAATTAGATGATGAACCAAATAACAAATTACATGATGAACACGATATCAAATTAGATGATGAACAACGTAACAAATTAGATGATGAACCAAATTACAAAATACATGATTAACCAAATAACAAATTAAAATATTAACGAAATAACAAATTACATAATCAACACGATAACAAATTACATGATGAACACGAAAACAAATTAGATGATGAACATGATAACAATCATGATGATGAACCAAATAACAAATTAGAGTATGAACCAAATAAAAAATTACATGATGAACACGATAACAAATTAGATGATGAACCAAATAACAAATTAGATGATGAACCAAATAACAAATTAGATGATGTACCAAATAAAACATTAGATGATGAACCAAGTAACAAATTACATGATGAACCAAATAACAAATTATCTGATGGACACGATAACAACTTAGATGGTGAACACGATAACAAATTAGATGATGAACCAAATAGTAAATTAGATGATGAACCAAATAACAAATTACATGATGAACACGATAACAAATTACACGATTAACACTATAACAAATTAGATGATGAACCAAATAACAAATTAGATGATGAACCAAATAACAAATTAGATGCTGAACTAAATAAGAAATTAGATGATGAACCAAATAACAAATTAGATGATGAATCAAATAACAAATTACATGATCAACACGATAACAAATTACATGATGAACACGAAAACAAATTAGATGATGAACACGATAACAAACATGATGATGAACCAAACAACAAATTAGATGATGAACCAAATAAAAAATTACATGATGAACACGATAACAAATTAGATGATGACCTAAATAACGAATTACATGATGAACAAAATAACAAATTAGATGATATACCAAATAACAAATTAGATGATGAACCAAGTAACAAATTACATGATGAGCCAAATAACAAATTACAGTATGGACACGATAACAACTTAGATGATTAACACGATAACAAATTAGATGATGAACAAAATAACAAATTACATGATGAACACGATGTATTTTAACAATATGATCATATATTGTCTTTAACTCTTTGCTTCCATGCGAGCTGTTTCTATTATTTTTTATTGTTTTTATTTTTATTGTTTTATTTATTTATTTTATTTCCTCTTTTAGCTTTAACCAACTGTTTATACTTTCTCTTTAAATTTATTTATTTAATGCATTCTAATTACATGTGCGTCGAAATGGTCTTTAACATTTTAGTTCCATGCGAACCGTTTTGTGAACAGAACTTACTCAGAAACGAATAATCTATACAAAAATACAGAACAGAGCTAGGAATACCTTTCTTCATATAATAGAAGACAGAAGTTTAACCTAAAAAAAAAAATAAAAAATAAAAAATAAAAAAGTAAAATTACCATACACATGTGCGCACTATAAATAGATACAAAACCCGGGGAAAGGAAGTGAAGCCCCCACCTACCGTTCACACTAAGAACATGGTTACGCTCGCTGACAGACGCGACAATTTTGAAAATGGGCAAACAAAGATAAGTTTTGAATTTAACAAATCCTAATATTACCAAAATGGCAACTGCTTTTTTTAAAATTTGACTAATGTATTTTAACTATATGCGCATATATTGTCTTTAACTCTTTGCTTCCATGCGAGCTGTTTCTATTATTTTTTATTGTTTTTATTATTTTTTTTATTTATTTATTTTTTTCCTCTTTTAGCCTTAACCAACTGTTTATACCTTCTCTTTAAATTTATTTATTTAATGCATTCTAATTACATATGCGTAGAAATTGTCTTTAACATTTTAGTTCCATGCGAACCGTTTTGTGAATAGAACTTACTCAGAAACGAATAGTCTATACAAAAATACAGAACAGAGCTAGGAATACCTTTCTTTCTACTATAGAAGACAGAAGAACTTTATTTAAGTAGTATACTTAATATATGCAATCACCGTACGCTTGCTTGTATTAAAGTGTCCTCCCTGATACCCATACCATACCAAACCACTGCACGTGGCTCCAAATTTAACTGTCACTATATTTGTAACTGCAATATACATAATCCCAGCTGTGATACTAGGGCTAATTTTCTGAGTAGATGCAACACTCTGCGCCTGACCTTAATGACTACAATTCCAAATCCCAACAAACTAGCTGTTCCTATAACTGGGAGAAAAAAACTAATAGCTAGCTACGAAATCTTATACATTTTACCTCCAAGACGATTGCGTTTGTCTTACCTGCATGCAAAAAAAAAAAAAGTTCCCCCTTCTTCAAACTTAACCTTACCTGTAACTCAAATCCTAATGGAAATCTATCTGTAAATAAATAATCCCTCTTGAACGCTAACAATCTACTCCTTCCAACCTATCCGCCACTAAACTCCCACATTGCCCCGCATCTGCAGTGGAATCGCTAGCTCGGGCACAACTCGTAGCTCAATTCTTAATACCTACTCATACTGTAACATTATCCTAGACCTAAGCTAACATAAATAAAATAATAATAAAAAAAAGGGTAAGACTAAAATCACATTATCTCCTCCGTAACAAACCCTCTTACAATCATAGACGCTTACACTGCATGGACTTCACCCACCCCCTTTATCCATTAACAAGCAAATAGCATGTCCCTAAATCACTTTGAGGAGTGTAACTTATCAGTAGAGATATAATCCCCCACAAACTAACCCAGTAACACTAACCACGCGGGGTCGCAGAAATACCTGGATTAGAACCTAGGCGCGGAGAAAACCCTCTCCGGGCTGACGGACCCAGTAGGTCTTCCCAGATCATCCGTCTAGGAGAAGGAAAACTCTGAAACTAAACCAAAGGGGAGAGAGGCCTCTTCAGTCTTGGATGACAACCTTCCTAGAGCTGGTGACTCAAACAAATTCACCGGTTTGCAAACCTAAATTGCTTAAGTAGATAGGCTCTGTCTATCGCCCGGCTTCCATACTCCTTCTTTGGCTATTAGTCAACCGCAGAGACACTATCTCAGTGATTCGACAGAAACACCCAGCGGTAGATCTTGTTTCCTGGCTAGGGCAATGAACGCCGTTCTTCCCCATTCCCAGTACGCCCCACCCCTAAAACTGAACATTTGGGAGTGCTGGAGTATAAGATATGACTGAGCGATTAGATTGGGTTGACCTTCTTCTAAAGGGTTGAGGGTACCGGATTGACAGTTCCTGGCTGCTGTTCCCGACTGGTAGTACAGGAGCCCTAACTCTTTGGTAGCGCTTAGAGCGGCTGCTCCATCAACAGTTGAATAATATCGGGTTGTTTGTAGTGCCATGACGCGCATGGAAAGGGACCCTGCACTCATCCCCGGTGGGCTTTCCTGAGGCCACAATTCTAATCAGCTGATGTTCTACTTGTGATGCATGTCTGAAGCTCCGCATAACCTCTTGTTTAGCTCCCCCTTACCGAAACTCTTAAAAAAAAAATATGACGACAGTACAATCTAAAAATAAGCTTAAACCAGGATTAGGGACAAACAAATTCAACTTGCCTCCTCCCTTGAGGCTCTCATTCACAAATATCCGTGGGCTTAGAACTAACTTAGCTGATGTTGAAGCATTTCTCTTAACAAATACCCCGGATATCTTAGCACTAAGTGAGACTAACCTACACTCCTCCATTCCCTCTAACCACTTTAACATGCCTGGATATCTCCCACTCTGCCGTAAGGACTCTGACAGACATATGCACGGACTTGGAGTTTACATTCGTAATACCCTTCCCTTGACTAGAGAAACAAACCTAGAAACAGATGATCAAGCCTTTATGTGCTTTAGACTAAACATGCAACACAATATTAGCTACTATTATTTTCTCTACCGCTCTCCCTCGACTCAGGACTGCTCCATAATAAACAAAGTATCTGACAGCATAGACACGGCACTGACCCTCGAAACTAGCGCACAAATACATGTGTTTGGTGACTTTAATGTCCACCACAAAAACTGGCTTGGATTCTCTACTCACACAGATGCAGCGGGCAGCACAACCCATAGCTTCGCTATATCTCACTCCCTATCACAAATTGTTACGTTTCCAACCCGTTTCCCTGACCATGAAGAACAACACGCATCACTTCTAGATCTGTTTTTGACCACAGTTCCAGATGACTGCATAACGAAGGCCGACAGCCCACTCGGGAACGCTGATCATGCAGTGATAATGGTTGAAATCGCCCTAAACTCTAGACCCAAAACTGAAGAGCCAGTGCTCAAAACAACGAGATATTATAATAAGGCTGACTGGGAAGCCATCAGAGAACTAATTAGAGATGCTCCATGGAAAAATATTTTCTCTCTCCCTGCTGAACAATGTGCAAACGAGACCACTGACTGGTTCAAAACTGCAATCGAAGCGCATGTTTCCATGCGGAAATTTTATAGTAAGCCCCACTCTCCCCAATGGTTTACGTCGACTTGTGCAACTGCCATTGCTCAAAAGCAGCATGCATACCGTAGGTTTAACCGACATAAGTCCAGTTCAAACAGACAGAAGTACATAGAAGCTAGAAGTAACGTTAAGAAAGAAATAGCGACAGCTAAGAGGGAATTTACTGAAACCACTAAAAAACGCATCGAAGCACAAAAACTAGGAACTCGTGACTTCTGGAAAATCTACAACAGTGTAGTAAATAATGGGCAATAAACAATTCCCCCACTAACCAACAATCACGAGGTTGTCTCCTCGGCAACCGACAAGGCTAACATGCTTGCCAGTCGGTTTGCCTCAAACTCCACACTGGACCCTTCCAACCACCCCCTACCTGACTTTCCTATGCGGACAGACGCCACACTAGACGATCTGAAAACCACCCCTGCTCAGGTGCATGCTATCATAAAAAACCTTGATACCTCAAAAGCATGTGGACCCGATCTTATCCCAGCTGTGCTATTAAAAAAGTGCTCAGCCGAAGTAGCTTCAGTTCTCTCCAAACTCTACAACAAATGCCTTAATGAAGCTTGCTTTCCGGTCTGTTGGAAAACTGCTTCTGTTGTACCAGTATTCAAGAATTCTGGCGAAAGGACAGACCCATCAAATTATCGCCCCATTAGCCTCCTCCCACTTTTTGCCAAAATATTTGAGACCATAATTAACCATGCTCTAGTCCATCATCTTACAGATGCTAAACTACTGACTGACAAACAATATGGATTTAGACAAGCCCGTTCCACAGCAGACATCCTGTGATCTCTGAACGTATATACCATTCACTGGACAACGTGGGGGAGGGCAGAGCGGTAGCTCTAGATATATCTAAGGCTTTTGACAGGGTATGGCATGAGGGTCTCCTCAGTAAAATCAGATCATACGGTATCACTGGTAGAATACTTAACATAATTAAATCCTTCTTAGATAAGAGAAAAATCCAGGTTGTCCTCGACGGTCGTACATTTAAACAATATGATATAAATGCGGGGGTGCCCCAGGGTTCTATCCTTGGACCTCTATTGTTCCTGATATTCATAAATGACCTCCCTGACAACATTGCCTCTGAGATGGGTATATATGCTGATGACACTACATTCTATGGCAGGCACGACAGGAAGACGAATGAACACATTTCTAAAGAAATGGCAAAAACACTAGAGGAAGACCTCCAATCTGTAGTGGAATGGGGACAAAAGTGGTTGCTCGCGTTCAATGCTGCCAAGACTAAACTAGTTTCATTCAATAATTACAAGAAACCCTCTCTACCACCCATAGCAATGGCCAACGACTCTTTATCTGAGAGTCCATCTTTCAAACTCCTTGGCCTAACGTTCACAGGAAACATGAGTTGGAACAATTACATTGAAGGCATTGCCAGGGCCGCTGCAAGAAAGGTGGGCTCTCTCTACCGTGCTAGAAAACTACTAACACCCGAAAGTATCCTGTACCTCTATAAGGCCACCATTCGCCCATGTATGGAGTATTGCTGCCACATCTGGGCTGGTGCATCTGCTACTAGTCTCTCGCTCCTTGACAAGTTTCAAAAGAGAGTCGCAAACCTGATAGGCCCTGAACTGGCATCTAAGCTTACGCCTCTGTACCATCGACGAAATGTTCAATCCCTCTGCCTTTTCTACATGTATTTTTGTGGTGAATGCTCTGACGAACTGCAATCACTTGTGCCCCTACGACGTGTGCACCCTCGACAAACCCGACAGGCTGCTAAATCCAACCACCACACTGTAGAGATCCCTAGATGTAAAAGATCTTTTTACTCCAATTGTTTCTTCCCCAGAACCGCTAGACTAAGGAATTCAATTCCAGGTCCCTGCTTCCCCAACAGTACTGACGTGCAGAAGTTCAAGTGTAACGTGAACCGACACCTTGCTGCCCAAATCCCTACATAGTACCCCAGTAGTTGTTGCCCCTAATAGTAGCCCCCTACATCAAAGTGGCAATTTGCCTTGTTTGGGGTGAAAATATAATAAAAAAAAAAACAAAAAAAAAAACAAACAAATTACATGATGAACACGATAACAAATTAGATGATAAACAAAATAACAAATTAGATGATGAACCAAATAACAAATTAGATGATGAACCAAATAACAACTTACATGATAAACCAAATAACAAATTAGATGATGAACCAAATAACAAATTACATGATGAGCCAAATAACAAATTAGATGATGAACCAAATAACAAATTAGATGAGGAACAAAATAACAAATTAGATGATGACCCAAATAGCAAATTATATGATAAACCAAATAACAAATTAGATGATGAACCAAATAACAAATTAGATGATGAACAAAATACCAAATTACATGATGAACACGATAACAAATTAGATGATTAACCAAATAACAAATTAGATGATGAACCAAATAACAAATTACATGATGAGTCAAATAACGAATTACATGATGAAACGGATAACAAATTAGATGATGAACCAAATACCAAATTACATGATGAACCAAATAACAAATTACATGATGAACACGATAACAAATATCAAGATGAACCAAATAACAAATTAGATGATGAACCAAATAACAAATTACTGCATGAACACGGTAAAAAATTAGATGATGAACCAAATAACAAATTAGATGATAAAAAAAATAACAAATTAGATGATGAACCAAATAACAAATTACATGATAAACCCAATAAAATATAACATGATTGACACGTTAACAATTTAGATGATGAACACGATAACAAATTAGATGATAAACCAAATAACAAATTAGATGATGAACCAAATAACAAATTACATACTGAACACGATAACAAATTAGATGATGAACACGATAACAAATTAGATGATGAACCAAATAACAAATTAAATGATGGACAAAATAACAAGTTAGATGATGAACACGATAACAAATTAGATGATAGACCAAATAACAAATTAGATGATGAACAAAATAACAAATTAGATGATGAACTAAATAACAAATTAGATGATGAACCAAATAACAAATTACATGATGAACTAAATAACAAATTAGATGATGAATAAAATAACAAATTACATGATTAACAAAATAACAAATTAGATGATGAATAAAATAACAAATTAGATGATTAACAAAATAACAAATTAGATGATGAATAAAATAACAAATTAGATGATTAACAAAATAACAAATTACATGATGAATCAAATAACAAAGTAGATGATAAACAAAATAACAAATTATATGAGGAACGAAATACCTAATTAGATTATGAACCAACTAACAAATTACATGATGAACCAAATAAGAAATTACATGATGAACGGAATAACAAATTAGATGATGAACCAAGTAACCAATTACATGATCAACACGATAACAACTTAGATGATGAAGACGATGACAAATTAGATGATGAACCAAATAGCAAATAAGATGATGAACCCAATAAACAATCAGATGATGAACCAAATAACAAATTAGATGATGAACACGGTAACAAATAAGATGATGAACACGATAACAAATTAGATGATGAACCAAATAACAAATTAGATGATGAACCAAATAACAAATTAGATGATGAACCAAATAACAAATTAGATGATGAACAAAATAACAAATTAGATGATGAACCAAATAACAAATTAGATGAGAAACAAAATAACAAATCAGATGATGAGCCAAAGAGCAAATTAGATGATAAACAAAATAACAAATAAGATGATGAACCAAATAACAAATTACATGATTAACCAAATAACAAATCAGATGCTGAACTAAATAAGAAATAAGATGATGAACCACATAACAAATTAGATGATGAACCAAATAACAAATTACATGATGAACACGATTACAAATTAGATGATAAACACGGTAACAAATTAGATGATGAACACGATAACAAACATGATGATGAACGAAACAACAAATTAGATGATGAATCAAATAACAAATTACATTATGAACACGATAACAACTTAGATGATGAACCAAATAACAAATTAGATGATGAACAAAATAACAAATTAGATGATGTACCAAATAAAAAATTAGATGATGAACCAAGTAACAAATTAGATGATGAACCAAATAACAAATTACATTATGAACACGATAACAACTCAGATGATGAACCAAATAACAAATTAGATTATGAACAAAATAACAAATTAGATGATGTACCAAATAAAAAATTAGATGATGAACCAAGTAACAAATTAGATGATGAACCAAATAACAAATTACATGATGAACACGATAACATATCAGATGATGAACCAAATAACAAATTAGATGATGGAGCAAATAAAAAAAATTACATGATGAACCAAATAACAAATTATATAATGAACCAAATAAGAAATTAGACGATGAACCGAATAACAAATTACATTATGAACACGATAACAAATTAGATGATGAATCAAAAAACAAATTAGATGATGAACACAATAACAAATTACATGATTACCACCATAAAAGGTTAGATTGTTAACTAAATAAAAAATCAGATGATGAACCAAATAACAAATTACATGACGAACACGGTAAAAAATTAGATTATTAACCAAATAACAGATTAGATGATTAACCAAATAACAAATTCCATGGTGAACACGATAACAAATTATATAATGAACTAAATAACCAATTAGATGATTAACCAAATAACAAATTAGATGATGAACCAAATAACAAATTAGATGATGAACCAAATAACAAATTAGATGAGGAACGAAATAACAAATAAGATTATGAACCAAATAACAAATTAGATGATGAACCAAATAACAAAGTAGATGATTAACCTAATAACAAAGAAGAAGATTAACCAAATAACAAATTAGATCATGAACCAAATAACAAATTAGATGATTAACCAAATAAACAATTAGATGATAAACCAAATAACAAATTACATGAAGAACCAAATAACAAATTACATGATGACCACGATAACAAATATGATGATGAACCAATTTAAAAATTACATGATGAACTAAATAACAAATTAGATGATGAACCAAATAACAAATTACATGATGAACCAAATAACAAATTACCTGATTAACCAAATAACAAATAAGATGATGAACAAAATAACAAATTACATGATGAACTCGATATCAAAGTAGATGATGAACAAAATACCATATTACATGATGAACACGATAACAAATTAGATGATGAACCAAATAACAAATTAGATTAGGAACCAAATAAAAAATTAGATGATGAACAAAATAGCAAATTAGATGATAAACGAAATTAAAAATTAGATGAACCAAAAAACAAATAAGATCATGAACAGAATAACACATTACATGATTAACACAATAACAAATTAGATGATGAACACGATAACAAATAAGATGATGAACCAAATAACAAATTAGATGATGAACCAAATAACAAATTACATGATGAAAACGATAACAAATATGATGATGAACCAAGTAACAAATTAGATGATGAACCAAATAACAAATTACATGATGAACACGGTAACAAATTAGATGATGAACCAAATAACAAATTAGATGATTAACTAAATAACAAATTAGATGATGAACAAAATAACAAATTAGATGATGAACCAAATAACAAATTACATGATGAACAAAATAACACATTACATGATGAACACGATAACAAATTAGATGATGAAAAAAATAACAAATTAGATGATGAACCAAATAACAAATTACATGATGAACACGATGACAAATTAGATGATGAACCAAATAATAAATGAGATGATGAACCAAACAACAAATTACATGATGAACACGATAACAAATATGATGATGAACCAAAGAACAAATTAGGTGATGAACCACATAACAAATTACATGATGAACAGGGTAACAAATTAGATGATGAACCAAATAACAAATTAGATGATTAACAAAATAAAAAATTAGATGATGAACCAAATACCAAATTACATGATGAACCAAATAACAAATTACATGATTGACACGATAACAACTTAGATAATGAACTCGATAACAAATCAGATGATGAACCAAATAACAAATTAGATGATGAACCAAATGACAAATTTCATGATGAACACGATAACAAATTAGATGAGAAACACGATAACAAATTAGATAATAGACCAAATAACAAATTAGATGATTAACCAAATAACAAATTAGATGATGAACTAAATAACAAATTAGATGATGAACCAAATAACAAATTAGATGATGAACAAAATAACAAATTAGATCATGAACCAAATAACAGATTGTATGATGAACCAAATAACAAATTACATGGTGAACACGATAACAACGTAGAGGATGAACAAAACACCAAAGTAGATGATTAACCACATAACAAATTAGATGATGAACCAAATAACAAATTAGATGATGAACACGATAACAAATTAGATGATGACCCAAATAACAAATTAGATGATGAACCAAATAACAAATTTCATGATGAACACGGTAGCAAATTAGATGATGAACCAAATAACAAATTAGATGATTAACAAAATAACGAATTAGATGATTAACCAAATAACAAATTACATAATGAACACGATAACAAATTAGATGATTAACAAAATAACAAATTACATGATGAACAGGGTAACAAATTAGATGATGAACAAAATAACAAATTAGATGATTAACAAAATAACAAATTTGATGATGAACAAAATAACACATTACATGATGAACACGATAACAAATTAGATGATGAACCAAATAACAAATTACATGATGAACAGGGTAACAAATTAGATGATTAACCAAATAACAAATTAGATGATTAACAAAATAACAAATTAGATGATGAACCAAATAACAACTTACATGATGAACCAAATAAAAAAATTCGATGATGGACACGATAACAACTTAGATGATGAACACGATAACAAATTAGATGATGAACAAATATTAAATTAGATGATGAACCAAATAACCAATGTGATGATCAACACGATAACAAATGAGATAATGGACAAAATAACAAATTAAATGATGAACAAAATAACAAATTAAATGATGAACAAAATAACAAATTAGATGATGAACTAATTAACAAATTAGATGATGAACCAAATAACAAATTACATGATGAACTAAATAACAAATTAGATGATGAACCAAATAAAAAATTACATGAGGAACGAAATAACAAATTAGATGATGAACCAAATAAAAAATTAGATGATGAACCAAATAACAAATTAGATGATGAACCAAATACCAAATAAGATCATGAACCAAATAACAGATTAGATTATGAACCAAATAACAAATTACATGATGAACACGATAACAAGTTACATGATTAACACGATAACAAATTAGATGATGAACCAAATAACAAATTAGATGATGAACCAAATAACAAATTACATTATGACCACGAAAACGAATTAGATGATGAACAAAATAACAAATTACATGGTGAAAACGATAACAAATATTATGATGAACCAAGTAACAAATTAGATGATGAACCAAATAACAAATTACATGATGAACACGGTAACAAATTAGATGATTAACCAAATAACAAATTAGATGATTAACTAAATAACAAATTAGATGATGAACCAAATAACAAATTAGATGATGAACCAAATACCAAATTACATGGTGAACAAAATAACACATTACATGATGAACACGATAACAAATTAGATGATGAACAAAATAACAAATTACATGGTGAAAACGATAACAAATATTATGATGAACCAAGTAACAAATTAGATGATGAACCAAATAACAAATTACATGATGAACACGGTAACAAATTAGATGATGAACCAAATAACAAATAAGATGATGAACAAAATAACAAATTACATGATGAACTCGATATCAAAGTAGATGATGAACAAAATACCATATTACATGATGAACACGATAACAAATTAGATGATGAACCAAATAACAAATTAGATTAGGAACCAAATAAAAAATTAGATGATGAACAAAATAGCAAATTAGATGATAAACGAAATTAAAAATTAGATGATGAACCAAAAAACAAATAAGATCATGAACAGAATAACACATTACATGATTAACACAATAACAAATTAGATGATGAACACGATAACAAATTAGATATTGAACCAAATAACAAATTAGATGATGAACCAAATAACAAATTACATGATGAAAACGATAACAAATATGATGATGAACCAAGTAACAAATTAGATTATGAACCAAATAACAAATTACATGATGAACACGGTAACAAATTAGATGATGAACCAAATAACAAATTAGATGATTAACTAAATAACAAATTAGATGATGAACAAAATAACAAATTAGATGATGAACCAAATAACAAATTACATGATGAACAAAATAACACATTACATGATGAACACGATAACAAATTAGATGATGAAAAAAATAACAAATTAGATGATGAACCAAATAACAAATTACATGATGAACCAAATAACAAATTACATGATGAACACGATGACAAATTAGATGATGAACCAAATAATAAATGAGATGATGAACCAAACAACAAATTACATTATGAACACGATAACAAATATGATGATGAACCAAAGAACAAATTAGGTGATGAACCACATAACAAATTACATGATGAACAGGGTAACAAATTAGATGATGAACCAAATAACAAATTAGATGATTAACAAAATAACAAATTAGATGATGAACCAAATACCAAATTACATGATGAACCAAATAACAAATTACATGATTGACACGATAACAACTTAGATAATGAACTCGATAACAAATCAGATGATGAACCAAATAACAAATTAGATGATGAACCAAATGACAAATTTCATGATGAACACGATAACAAATTAGATGAGAAACACATTAACAAATTAGATAATAGACCAAATAACAAATTAGATGATTAACCAAATAACAAATTAGATGATGAACTAAATAACAAATTAGATGATGAACCAAATAACAAATTAGATGATGAACAAAATAACAAATTAGATCATGAACCAAATAACAGATTGTATGATGAACCAAATAACAAATTACATGGTGAACAGGATAACAACGTAGAGGATGAACAAAACACCAAAGTAGATGATTAACCACATAACAAATTAGATGATGAACCAAATAACAAATTAGATGATGAACACGATAACAAATTAGATGATGACCCAAATAACAAATTAGATGATGAACCAAATAACAAATTTCATGATGAACACGGTAGCAAGGTAGATGATGAACCAAATAACAAATTAGATGATTAACAAAATAACGAATTAGATGATTAACCAAATAACAAATTACATGATGAACCAAATAACAAATTACCTGATTAACCAAATAACAAATAAGATGATGAACAAAATAACAAATTACATGATGAACTCGATATCAAAGTAGATGATGAACAAAATACCATATTACATGATGAACACGATAACAAATTAGATGATGAACCAAATAACAAATTAGATTAGGAACCAAATAAAAAATTAGATGATGAACAAAATAGCAAATTAGATGATAAACGAAATTAAAAATTAGATGAACCAAAATACAAATAAGATCATGAACAGAATAACACATTACATGATTAACACAATAACAAATTAGATGATGAACACGATAACAAATAAGATGATGAACCAAATAACAAATTAGATGATGAACCAAATAACAAATTACATGATGAAAACGATAACAAATATGATGATGAACCAAGTAACAAATTAGATGATGAACCAAATAACAAATTACATGATGAACACGGTAACAAATTAGATGATGAACCAAATAACAAATTAGATGATTAACTAAATAACAAATTAGATGATGAACAAAATAACAAATTAGATGATGAACCAAATAACAAATTACATGATGAACAAAATAACACATTACATGATGAACACGATAACAAATTAGATGATGAAAAAATAACAAATTAGATGATGAACCAAATAACAAATTACATGATGAACCAAATAACAAATTACATGATGAACACGATGACAAATTAGATGATGAACCAAATAATAAATGAGATGATGAACCAAACAACAAATTACATGATGAACACGATAACAAATATGATGATGAACCAAAGAACAAATTAGGTGATGAACCACATAACAAATTACATGATGAACAGGGTAACAAATTAGATGATGAACCAAATAACAAATTAGATGATTAACAAAATAACAAATTAGATGATGAACCAAATACCAAATTACATGATGAACCAAATAACAAATTACATGATTGACACGATAACAACTTAGATAATGAACTCGATAACAAATCAGATGATGAACCAAATAACAAATTAGATGATGAACCAAATGACAAATTTCATGATGAACACGATAACAAATTAGATGAGAAACACGATAACAAATTAGATAATAGACCAAATAACAAATTAGATGATTAACCAAATAACAAATTAGATGATGAACTAAATAACAAATTAGATGATGAACCAAATAACAAATTAGATGATGAACAAAATAACAAATTAGTTCATGAACCAAATAACAGATTGTATGATGAACCAAATAACAAATTACATGGTGAACACGATAACAACGTACAGGATGAACAAAACACCAAAGTAGATGATTAACCACATAACAAATTAGATGATGAACCAAATAACAAATTAGATGATGAACACGATAACAAATTAGATGATGACCCAAATAACAAATTAGATGATGAACCAAATAACAAATTTCATGATGAACACGGTAGCAAATTAGATGCTGAACCAAATAACAAATTAGATGATTAACAAAATAACGAATTAGATGATTAACCAAATAACAAATTACATAATGAACACGAAAACAAATTAGATGATTAACAAAATAACAAATTACATGATGAACAGGGTAACAAATTAGATGATGAACAAAATAACAAATTAGATGATTAACAAAATAACAAATTTGATGATGAACAAAATAACACATTACATGATGAACACGATAACAAATTAGATGATGAACCAAATAACAAATTACATGATGAACAGGGTAACAAATTAGATGATTAACCAAATAACAAATTAGATGATAAACAAAATAACAAATTAGATGATGAACCAAATAACAACTTACATGATGAACCAAATAAAAAAATTCGATGATGGACACGATAACAACTTAGATGATGAACACGATAACAAATTAGATGATGAACAAATAATAAATTAGATGATGAACCAAATAACCAATGTGATGATCAACACGATAACAAATGAGATAATGGACAAAATAACAAATTAAATGATGAACAAAATAACAAATTAAATGATGAACAAAATAACAAATTAGATGATGAACTAATTAACAAATTAGATGATGAACCAAATAACAAATTACATGATGAACTAAATAACAAATTAGATGATGAACCAAATAAAAAATTACATGAGGAACGAAATAACAAATTAGATGATGAACCAAATAAAAAATTAGATGATGAACCAAATAACAAATTAGATGATGAACCAAATACCAAATAAGATCATGAACCAAATAACAGATTAGATTATGAACCAAATAACAAATTACATGATGAACACGATAACAAATTACATGATTAACACGATAACAAATTAGATGATGAACCAAATAACAAATTAGATGATGAACCAAATAACAAATTACATTATGACCACGAAAACGAATTAGATGATGAACAAAATAACAAATTACATGGTGAAAACGATAACAAATATTATGATGAACCAAGTAACAAATTAGATGATGAACCAAATAACAAATTACATGATGAACACGGTAACAAATTAGATGATTAACCAAATAACAAATTAGATGATTAACTAAATAACAAATTAGATGATGAACCAAATAACAAATTAGATGATGAACCAAATACCAAATTACATGGTGAACAAAATAACACATTACATGATGAACACGATAACAAATTAGATGATGAACAAAATAACAAATTACATGGTGAAAACGATAACAAATATTATGATGAACCAAGTAACAAATTAGATGATGAACCAAATAACAAATTACATGATGAACACGGTAACAAATTAGATGATGAACCAAATAACAAATAAGATGATGAACAAAATAACAAATTACATGATGAACTCGATATCAAAGTAGATGATGAACAAAATACCATATTACATGATGAACACGATAACAAATTAGATGATGAACCAAATAACAAATTAGATTAGGAACCAAATAAAAAATTAGATGATGAACAAAATAGCAAATTAGATGATAAACGAAATTAAAAATTAGATGATGAACCAAAAAACAAATAAGATCATGAACAGAATAACACATTACATGATTAACACAATAACAAATTAGATGATGAACACGATAACAAATTAGATATTGAACCAAATAACAAATTAGATGATGAACCAAATAACAAATTACATGATGAAAACGATAACAAATATGATGATGAACCAAGTAACAAATTAGATTATGAACCAAATAACAAATTACATGATGAACACGGTAACAAATTAGATGATGAACCAAATAACAAATTTGATGATTAACTAAATAACAAATTAGATGATGAACAAAATAACAAATTAGATGATGAACCAAATAACAAATTACATGATGAACAAAATAACACATTACATGATGAACACGATAACAAATTAGATGATGAAAAAAATAACAAATTAGATGATGAACCAAATAACAAATTACATGATGAACCAAATAACAAATTACATGATGAACACGATGACAAATTAGATGATGAACCAAATAATAAATGAGATGATGAACCAAACAACAAATTACATTATGAACACGATAACAAATATGATGATGAACCAAAGAACAAATTAGGTGATGAACCACATAACAAATTACATGATGAACAGGGTAACAAATTAGATGATGAACCAAATAACAAATTAGATGATTAACAAAATAACAAATTAGATGATGAACCAAATACCAAATTACATGATGAACCAAATAACAAATTACATGATTGACACGATAACAACTTAGATAATGAACTCGATAACAAATCAGATGATGAACCAAATAACAAATTAGATGATGAACCAAATGACAAATTTCATGATGAACACGATAACAAATTAGATAAGAAACACGATAACAAATTAGATAATAGACCAAATAACAAATTAGATGATTAACCAAATAACAAATTAGATGATGAACTAAATAACAAATTAGATGATGAACCAAATAACAAATTAGATGATGAACAAAATAACAAATTAGATCATGAACCAAATAACAAATTGTATGATGAACCAAATAACAAATTACATGGTGAACAGGATAACAACGTAGAGGATGAACAAAACACCAAAGTAGATGATTAACCACATAACAAATTAGATGATGAATCAAATAACAAATTAGATGATGAACACGATAACAAATTAGATGATGACCCAAATAACAAATTAGATGATGAACCAAATAACAAATTTCATGATGAACACGGTAGCAAATTAGATGATGAACCAAATAACAAATTAGATGATTAACAAAATAACGAATTAGATGATTAACCAAATAACAAATTACATAATGAACACGATAACAAATTAGATGATTAACAAAATAACAAATTACATGATGAACAGGGTAACAAATTAGATGATGAACAAAATAACAAATTAGATGATTAACAAAATATCAAATTTGATGATGAACAAAATAACACATTACATGATGAACACGATAACAAATTAGATGATGAACCAAATAACAAATTACATGATGAACAGGGTAACAAATTAGATAATTAACCAAATAACAATTTAGATGATTAACAAAATAACAAATTAGATGATGAACCAAATAACAACTTACATGATGAACCAAATAAAAAAATTCGATGATGGACACGATAACAACTTAGATGATGAACACGATAACAAATTAGATGATGAACAAATAATAAATTAGATGATGAACCAAATAACCAATGTGATGATGAACACGATAACAAATGAGATAATGGACAAAATAACAAATTAAATGATGAACAAAATAACAAATTAAATGATGAACAAAATAACAAATTAGATGATGAACTAATTAACAAATTAGATGATGAACCAAATAACAAATTACATGATGAACTAAATAACAAATTAGATGATGAACCAAATAAAAAATTACATGAGGAACGAAATAACAAATTAGATGATGAACCAAATAAAAAATTAGATGATGAACCAAATAACAAATTAGATGATGAACCAAATACCAAATAAGATCATGAACCAAATAACAGATTAGATTATGAACCAAATAACAAATTACATGATGAACACGATAACAAATTACATGATTAACACGATAACAAATTAGATGATGAACCAAATAAAAATTAGATGATGAACCAAATAACAAATTACATTATGACCACGGAAACGAATTAGATGATGAACCAAATAACAAATTACATGGTGAAAACGATAACAAATATTATGATGAACCAAGTAACAAATTAGATGATGAACCAAATAACAAATTACATGATGAACACGGTAACAAATTAGATGATGAACCAAATAACAAATTAGATGATTAACTAAATAACAAATTAGATGATGAACCAAATAACAAATTAGATGATGAACCAAATACCAAATTACATGGTGAACAAAATAACACATTACATGATGAACACGATAACAAATTAGATGATGAACAAAATAACAAATTACATGGTGAAAACGATAACAAATATTATGATGAACCAAGTAACAAATTAGATGATGAACCAAATAACAAATTACATGATGAACACGGTAACAAATTAGATGATGAACCAAATAACAAATTAGATGATTAACTAAATAACAAATTAGATGATGAACCAAATAACAAATTAGATGATGAACCAAATACCAAATTACATGGTGAACAAAATAACACATTACATGATGAACACGATAACAAATTAGATGATGAACCAAATAACAAATTAGATGATGAACCAAATAACAAATTACATGATGAACCAAATAACAAATCACATGATGAACACGATAACAAATTAGATGATGAACCAAATTATAAATGAGATGATGAACCAAATAACAAATTACATGATGAACACGATCACAAATACGATGATGAATCAAAGAACAAATTAGATGATGAACCACATAACAAATTACATGATGAACAGGGTAACAAATTAGATGATGAACCAAATAACAAAGTAGATGATTAACAAAATAACAAATTAGATGATGAACCAAATACCAATTTACATGATGAACCAAATAAAAAATTACATGATGGACACGATAACAACTTAGATAATGAACTCGATAACAAATCAGATGATGAACCAAATAACAAATTAGATGATGAACCAAATGACAAATTTCATGATGAACACGATAACAAATTAGATGAGAAACACGATAACAAATTAGATAATAGACCAAATAACCAATTAGATGTTTAACCAAATAACAAATTAGATGATGAACTAAATAAAAAATTAGATGATGAACCAAATAACAGATTAGATGAGGAACGAAATAACAAATAAGATTATGAACCAAATAAAAAATTAGATGATGAACCAAATAACAAATTAGATGATGAACAAAATACAAATTACATGGTGAACACGATAACAACGTAGAGGATGAACAAAACACCAAATTAGATGATTAACCAAATAACAAATTAGATTATGAACCAAATAACAAATTAGATGATGAACACGATAAAAATTAGATGCTCACTCAAATAACAAATTAGATGATGAACCAAATAACAAATTTCATGATGAACACGGTAGCAAATTAGATGATGAACCAAATAACAAATTAGATGATTAACAAAATAACAAATTAGATGAGTAACCAAATAACAAATTACATAATGAACACGATAACAAATTAGATGATTAACCAAATAACAAATTACATGATGAACACGGTAACAAATTAGATGATGAACAAAATAACAAATTAGATAATTAACAAAATAACAAATTTGATGATGAACAAAATAACACATTACATGATTAACAGGATAATAAATTAGATGATGAACCAAATAACAAATTACATGATGAACACGGTAACAAATTATATGATGAACCAAATAACAAATTAAATGATTAACAAAATAACAAATTAGATGATGAACAAAATAACAAATTACATGATGAACCAAATACAAAAATTCGATGATGGACACGATAACAACTTAGATGATGAACCAAATAACAAATTAGATGATTAACAAAATAACAAATTTGATGATGAACAAAATCACACATTACATGATAAACAGGATAATAAATTAGATGATGAACCAAATAACAAATTACATGATGAACACGGTAACAAATTATATGATGAACCAAATAACAAATTAAATGATTAACAAAATAACAAATTAGATGATGAACAAAATAACAAATTACATGATGAACCAAATACAAAAATTCGATGATGAACACGATAACAAATTAGATGATGAACCAAATAATAAATTAGATGATGAACCAAATAACAAATTACATGATGAACACGATAACAAATGTGATGATGAACACGATAACAAATTAGATAATGGACCAAATAACAAATTAAATGATGAACAAAATAACAAATTAGATGATGAACCAAATACCAATTTACATGATGAACCAAATAAAAAATTACATGATGGACACGATAACAACTTAGATAATGAACTCGATAACAAATCAGATGATGAACCAAATAACAAATTAGATGATGAACCAAATGACAAATTTCATGATGAACACGATAACAAATTAGATGAGAAACACGATAACAAATTAGATAATAGACCAAATAACCAATTAGATGTTTAACCAAATAACAAATTAGATGATGAACTAAATAAAAAATTAGATGATGAACCAAATAACAGATTAGATGAGGAACGAAATAACAAATAAGATTATGAACCAAATAAAAAATTAGATGATGAACCAAATAACAAATTAGATGATGAACAAAATACAAATTACATGGTGAACACGATAACAACGTAGAGGATGAACAAAACACCAAATTAGATGATTAACCAAATAACAAATTAGATTATGAACCAAATAACAAATTAGATGATGAACACGATAAAAATTAGATGCTCACTCAAATAACAAATTAGATGATGAACCAAATAACAAATTTCATGATGAACACGGTAGCAAATTAGATGATGAACCAAATAACAAATTAGATGATTAACAAAATAACAAATTTGATGAGTAACCAAATAACAAATTACATCATGAACACGATAACAAATTAGATGATTAACAAAATAACAAATTACATGATGAACACGGTAACAAATTAGATGATGAACAAAATAACAAATTAGATAATTAACAAAATAACAAATTTGATGATGAACAAAATAACACATTACATGATTAACAGGATAATAAATTAGATGATGAACCAAATAACAAATTACATGATGAACACGGTAACAAATTATATGATGAACCAAATAACAAATTAAATGATTAACAAAATAACAAATTAGATGATGAACAAAATAACAAATTACATGATGAACCAAATACAAAAATTCGATGATGGACACGATAACAACTTAGATGATGAACCAAATAACAAATTAGATGATTAACAAAATAACAAATTTGATGATGAACAAAATCACACATTACATGATAAACAGGATAATAAATTAGATGATGAACCAAATAACAAATTACATGATGAACACGGTAACAAATTATATGATGAACCAAATAACAAATTAAATGATTAACAAAATAACAAATTAGATGATGAACAAAATAACAAATTACATGATGAACCAAATACAAAAATTCGATGATGAACACGATAACAAATTAGATGATGAACCAAATAATAAATTAGATGATGAACCAAATAACAAATTACATGATGAACACGATAACAAATGTGATGATGAACACGATAACAAATTAGATAATGGACCAAATAACAAATTAAATGATGAACAAAATAACAAATTAGATGATGAACTTATTAACAAATTAGATTATGAACCAAATAACAAATTACATGATGAACTAAATAACAAATTAGATGATGAACCAAATAAAAAATTACATGAGGAACGAAATAACAAATTAGATGATGAACCAAATGAAAAATTAGATGATTAACCAAATAACAAATTAGATGATGAACCAAATACCAAATTAGATCATGAACTAAATAACAGATTAGATTATGAACCAAATAACAAATTACATGATGAACACGATAACAAATTACATAATTAACACGATAACAAATTAGATGATGAACCAAATAAAAAATTAGATGATGAACCAAATAACAAATTACATTATGACCACGATAACGAATTAGATGATGAACCAAATAACAAATTAGATGATGAACAAAATAACAAATTACATGATGAACACGGTAACAAATTAGATGATGAACCAAATAACAAATTAGATGATGAACAAAATAACAAATTACATGATGAAAACGATAAAAAATATGATGATGAACCAAATAACAAATTAGATGATGAACCAAATAACAAATTACATGATAACCAAAATAACACATTACATGATGAACACGATCACAAATAAGATGATGAACCAAATAACAAATTAGATGATGAACCAAATAACAAATTACATTATGAACGAAATAACAAATTACATGATGAACACGATAACAAATTAGATGATGAACCAAATAATAAATGAGATGATGAACCAAATAACAAATTACATAATGAACACGATAACAAATATGATGATGAACCAAAGAACAAATTACATGATGAACACGGTAACAAATTAGATGATGAACCCAATAACAAATTAGATGATTAACAAAATAACAAATTAGATGATGAACCAAATACCAAATTACATGATGAACCAAATAAAAAATTACATGATGGACACGATAACAACTTAGATAATGAACACGATAACAAATCAGATGATGAACCAAATAACAAATTAGATGATGAACCAAATAACAAATTAGATGATGAACCAAATAACAAATTAGATGATGAACCAAATAACAAATTAGATGAGGAACGAAATAACAAATAAGATTATGAACCAAATAACAAATTAGATTATGAACCAAATAACAAATTAGATGATGAACAAAATAACAAATTAGATCATGAACCAAATAACAGATTGTATGATGAACCAAATAACAAATTACATGATGAACACGATAACAACGTAGAGGATGAACAAAATAACAAATTAGATGATTTACCAAATAACAAATTAGATGATGAACCAAATAACAAATTAGATGATTAACACGATAACAAATTAGATGATGAACCAAATAACAAATTAGATGATGAACCAAATAACAAATTTCATGATGAACACGGTAGCAAATTAGATGATGAACCAAATAACAAATTAGAGGATTAACAAAATAACAAATTAGATGATTAACCAAATAACAAATTACATAATGAACACGATAACAAATTAGATGATTAACCATATAACAAATTACATGATGAACACGGTAACAAATTAGATGATGAACTAAATAACAAATTAGATGATTAACAAAATAACAAATTTGATGATGAACAAAATAAGACATTACATGATGAACACGATAACAAATTAGATGATGAACCAAATAACAAATTACATGATGAACACGGTAACAAATTAGATGATGAACCAAATAACAAATTAGATGATTAACAAAATAGCAAATTAGATGATGAACCAAATAACAAATTACATGACGAACCAAATAAAAATTTCCTTTGGACACGATAACAACTTAGATGATGAACACGATAACAAATTAGATGATGAACCAAATAATAAATTAGATGATGAACCAAATAACAAATTACATTATTAATACGATAACAAATGTGATGATGAACACGATAACAAATTAGATCATGAACCAAATAACAAATTACATTATGAACTAAATAACAAATTAGATGATGAACCAAATAACAAATTACATGAGGAACGAAATAACAAATTAGATGATGAACCAAATAACAAATTACATGATGAACCAAATAACAAATTAGATCATGAACCAAATAACAGATTAGATTATGAAGCAAATAACAAATTACATGATGAACACGATAACAAATTACATAATTAACACGATAACAAATTAGATGATGAACCAAATAACAAATTGCATGATGAACTAAATAACAAATTAGATGATGAACCAAATAAAAAATTACATGAGGAACGAAATAACAAATTAGATGATGAACCAAATAAAAAATTAGATGATGAACCAAATAACAAATTAGATGATGAACCAAATAACAAATTACATCATGAACCAAATAACAGATTAGATTATGAACCAAATAACAAATTACATGATGAACACGATAACAAATTACATAATTAACACGATAACAAATTAGATAATGGACCAAATAAAAAATTAGATGATGAACCAAATAAAAAATTAGATGATTAACAAAATAACAAATTAGATTATGAACCAAATAACAAATTAGATCATGAACACGATAACAAATTAGATGATGAACCAAATAACAAATTAGATAATGAACCAAATAAAAAATTAGATGATGAACCAAATAACAAATTAGATGATGAACACGATAACAAATATGATGATTAACCAAATAACAAATTAGATGATTAACAAAATAACAAATTTCATGATGAACACGGTAGCAAATTAGATGATGAACCAAATAACCAATTAGATGATTAACAAAATAACAAATTACATAATGAACACGATAACAAATTAGATGATAAACCAAATAACAAATATCATGATGAACACGGTAACAAATTAGATGATGAACCAAATAACAAATTAGATGATTAGCCAAATAACAAATTAGATGATGAACACGATAAAAAATTAGATGATGAACCAAATAACAAATTAGATGATGAACCAAATAACAAATTACATGATGAACACGATAACAAATATGATGATGAACCAAATAAAAAATTAGATCATGAACCAAATAACAAATTACATGATGAACACGGTAACAAATTAGATGATGAACCAAATAACAAATTAGATGATTAACAAAATAACAAATCAGATGATGAACAAAATAACAAATTACATGATGAACACTATAATAAATATGATGATGAACCAAATAACAAATTACATGATGAACCAAATAAAAAATTACATGATGGACACGATAACAACTTAGATGATGAACCAAATAACAAATTAGCTGATGAACCAAATAATAAATTAGATGATGAATCAAATAACAAATTACATGATGAACACGATAACAAATTAGATGATGAACACGATAACAAATGAGATAATGGACCAAATAACAAATTAGATGATGACCAAAATAACAAATTACATGATGAACTAAATAACAAATTAGATGATGAACCAAATAACAAATTAGATGATGAACCAAATAGCAAATTAGATGAGTAACCAAATAAAAAATTAGATTAGGAACGAAATAACAAATTAGATTATGAACCAAATCACAAAGTAGATGATGAACCAAATAACAAATTAGATGATTAACCAAATAACAAATTAGTTCATGAACAAAAAAGCAGATTAGATGATGAACCAAGTAACAAATTACATGATGAACACGATAACAACTTAGAGGATTAACACGATAACAAATTAGATGATGAACCAAATAACAAATTAGATTATGAACCAAATAACAAATTAGATGATGAACACGATAACAAATATGATGATTAACCAAATAGCAAATTAGATGATGAACACGGTAGCAAATTAGATGTTGAACAAAATAACAAATTAGATGATTAACAAAATAACAAATTAGATGATTAACCAAATAACAAATTACATAATTAACACGATAACAAATTAGATGATGAACCAAATAACAAATTAGATGAGGAACGAAATAAAAAATTAGATGATGGACCAAATAACAAATTACATTATGACCACGGTAACGAATTAGATGATGAACCAAATAACAAATTAGTTGATGAACCAAATAACAAATTACATGATGAACCAAATAACAAATTAGATGATGAACACGATAACAAATTAGATGATGATCCAAATAACAAATTAGATGATGAACCAAATAACAAATTAGATGATTAACAAAATAACAAATTAGATGATGAACCAAATAACAAATTACATAATGAACACGATAACAAATTAGATGATGAACCAAATAAAAAAATTAGATGATGAACCAAATAAAAAATTACATGATGAACCAAATAACAAATTAGATGATGAACCAAATTACAAATTACATTATGAACCAAATAACAAATTACATGATTAACAATATGACGATAACAAATTGTTATCAATTGAGTTGGTTGTGTTTTTGTTGGTTAGACCTTTCAGAGAGGTTAACTTCAGTTTGTACTGTCAAGCACTCTTTGCTCTGATCCCATTCTTCTCTGCCAACAACAATATAAACTATGCTCGATCGCTCCCCATCCACCTCATAGACATGGTATCCTTGGAACAAACTCATCCCGCAGTGTTCCATGAATTCCAACTTGGAAAGTTTGTGGTCCACAAGACTCACAGGGAGTTTTCTGGTAAAGCCATTGACCAAGCCCATGAACAAGCTAATGCAGTGGTCAAAGGTGATGGTGGTGCCATTGGCATTGCTGAGGATCCATTTGCACTGAGGCGATGGATGGTGTCTGGACCAGAGGTTAGCGAACTGGTTCACCAATATGAGTTGACTTCCCAGACAAAATTGGGGAATGAGGATATCAGACATCATGAGCAGACCAGCCAGTCTCAGAAGCCCTTCATTGACAAGGTCAAGAAGTTGTTTAGTGCAACGAAGGATCAAGGCAATCCTTTCCAGGAAGAGACCAAAGATCTTCTCTCACTGGACACAAAGATCTTTGCACATCCCAGTGCTACAGAGCTTGTCAGAACGCACATTGATAAAGATCAAGCTGCCTTCAAAGACTCAAAAGAACAAAACGAACTTCTTCCACCAGCAAGCTTCCACTAACAAAAAGAAACAGGTACTGAAAAGTGACTGCAATCTGTTCTCACAGCTTTTCATATCCTGTCAAGCACAAGAATGTGATCTGTTAGAATTCTTCAGGCATGAGAATCAGTCTTTTCCTGCAGTACTGAGTGACACAGGGGATCTCTATCCTTTGTTTGACTTTGTTGGCATTCTGGAAGATACCATTGCTCTTCTTGATTCTCAGCCAGAATGTGACGTCATCATTATTGATGGTGCGGCTGTGGCACTATATCTTAGTGCCTCAGTAGTTGTGGCTATTAACAAACCCTTCAGCATGGCCAAGTGGTAATTTGGCCGTAAGCGGAGGGATACACAGAAAAAAAAATGCAATCCCATGATTCCCTACCTTTTATCAACCTCTTTCTGTCCGGACCCTCCATGAGGTGAGCACCTTCCTCCCTCAGCACTACTTAGGTTAGTTAGTTTTAAAGAAGTAATGGTAAAAATCAATTGTAAATCTGTAAATTGTATGTTAATATCGTAATATATATATATATATATATATATATATATATATATATATTGTATACATTTTATAAAATAAATAGTTAATTATATTTCTCATATAAATTGCGACCTGTGTTGTGGGTTTTTGTGTCTGTCATAATGTCTGCAACAAAGAATCAAGCGGTCCTAAGAACAAGGAAGGTTCCAACCCAAATGCCATCAGAGTGATCTTGAGAGAATGAAGGAGCCACACACATCCAACATCTTAGGAATGCTTTTCCTATTGATACTCAGACCCTAATGATTGGCCCATCTTCACATCATCATGGGGCCGTTTCTAAGACATTTAGTGGCTCAGTCACACACCAGTGACCGACCGATCGTATTATATGACTCTTGCACACACTCTTTCTTGCCAAAGACCTCAAAGACATTTGAGGAATATGCTGTCCTTGATGTAGTGCCAAAGATTCGGAGTTACTCATCGAAGTATGAGCAAACAGACATTGTGTTTGATGTCTACCACACTTCAAGCCTCAAGGCTGAAATGAGATCAAAGCGAGGCAAAGAAAATCGGTATAGAGTGACAGGCAAAAATAAGCTGTCATCCATTTGGTCCAGTTTTCAGAGAAACAGTAACAATAAGACAGAACTGTTTGAGTAGCAGACAAGATTGTATCCATGTGTCCCAACAATGTCGTAGTTGTGACCAAAGGAGAGAAGCTCCTGTCAAACAAATTCACAAACTTTGAAGATCTACAACCTTGCAATCATGAAAAAGCTGACTCCAGGTTTTTCACACATGCAGTTCCTGCAGCCAAACAGAAGACAAAGTCTGTGTTGATCAAGGCATGTGACACAGACATCCTTGTCATAACAGTTGGTGTCTTTGTACGTCTTCAGAATGTTGGCTTAGAAATGCTTTGGCTAGAATTCGGCCAGGAACCGTCCATTAGATTGTTCCCAATTCATCACTTGGCCATGAACCTCAGCCAAGGGAAATGTAGTGGCATGCTCTTCTTTCATGCAATCACTGATTGTGATGTGGTCTCAGCTTTTCGAGGTAGAAGGAAGACAACTGCATTGCAAACATGGACAGTTTGTCCTGAAGTCGGCCCAGTGTTCAACAAACTGAGTCAGTACCCACCTACCATAGAAGATGCTGATCTCAACATTCTTGAGAAATTTGTTGTTACCGTATATGACAAACACAGCAACACTACCAAGGTCGATGAAGTAAGACTGCACTTGCTTAGAAGCAAAGACTCTATGACTTCATTCCACCAACTAGTGCCTCTTTCGTTCAGCATGTTAGACGATCTGCATTCCAAGCTGCTGGCATATGGGGCCAGTCAACAGAATGTACAATGGAACCTGAAAGTCCTGGCAAAAAAAAAAGGTGAAGCCTTGGAAATTCTCTAGTCAATCCTGTCAAAATATCATTGCACGGGTGGATGTCGGGGACTATGCAAATGTTATCGCTCCGCCATAAAATGCACACTAATGCATAGCTGTAAATGCAAAGAGTAAAACAATGATCCAGGTTAAATTCAAGCAAGTCACTTCAGTCTGTTGTAGTATATTGTGCTTATGTCACAACAATTTGAGATACTACATCAGTAAATTCACTGAGACAATGCTAGTTCATATAATTGTCATCATATCACTATAACGCTTAATGATATTGAAATTTTGATTGCAGAATTGGATTCCTCGTGTCAAAAAATTTATTTTGATGTAAAGATCATCAAAATGTCATTACTTTGACAATATACAGTGCAAATACTGTTTCATACTGGTATGAATGGCGGCCATCTTGAAAAATGGCGGCCGTTTTGCTTTTGAAGTTGACTAACATACTTTTCTGAAAGAGGGAGTTTTAAAGCTCCACTGTGCCGATTTTGGTGCTTGTATCATCAAGTGAAAGATTGTTTCAGCAATCTGCCCCACTATTACATATTACTGTCTTTTCAGCTAAATGCTTCCATAGCTAAACGATTCCCTACCAGCTGAGAACTTACCTGTCCCGTCTACTTGTTCCAAGTTCGCTCAAGGCTCCTGACTAACTGCTAACTAAATGATTATGTATATTTCCAAACTATCTCGTTACGTCACCAACTCTACGTGACCAATGACCAAAAAGAATCTACTTTTGCCCCGTATTTTGTTTAGGCTCTAACATTCCTTTCTATGAAAACATATTTGTGTTTATCGAAAATTTCTTTTTCTTATTGCTTATAGCATCTAGTCAGGTTAAATTCCTTAAATATCATTTTGTACCTGAATTGCATTTTTCTCTTTAAAACAAATCTAGTTCAATCTACACGATAATAGTAATAATCTTCTGGCTCCAAAAATTGAGCAATACCTCGAGTGTGTTGATATGCAACAGTCGCTATAAAATCTCCATCTTAGGACATGTGCTTCAATGCGTGCTTTGACCCATTTAGATGCCTCCTTTATGCATTGTTTAGCATGGATGAAAATATATTTTACTTCAAATGGCGCCTCTCTTGCGGTCTCAGATGAATTTCCAGTTAGTCTTTTGAAGTATCAAGCCATTTTAAGCGATGGTTCTTCATCTTAGGGTTGAGAGTTAAAGTTGATATTTACTAATATTACAAGGTGATCAACGCTTCCGAGTGTGCTATGAACCTTCGTCACACAATCCTCGTGCAGTGTAATCATAAATAGACCAAGAATAATTTGAGAGACGGATCGAGAAAATGACATTTTGTGAAAGAGAATGTGATATAGAGAAACTGTCGTTTGGTTTGGTTGTTTTTGTTTTACGGCATTTTCAGGTTATTTTATGCCGAATCCAAAAATTTTGAAGAAAAATTTCTTAATAGAATATATTTGTTGTTTTCAAGTCGGTTTCTATTTAACCCATAGTTGGGACCCTAACAGATACTACCACTCTGGGTCAGAGTGGACCTGGGAGCAATGGCAATTAAAGGGTGGCTCCACACTCCCCAAAGCCTGCAAGCTGGGGCCTCACCACTGGATATAGTTTAAGGTCATATCCAGGACCGAAGCTATATGTGAGCTGCTAATTGTTTATGTATAACCATGGCCACCGAGAGTAAGAAGACGGCCTGTTAACTGAAAAATATCTGCAGGAAATGTAGGTAAGATTTGTCAGACTGTCAGTACTATATGAAGGCCATTTGAAAAAGAGCAATAAAACATTTTTAAAAAGAAAAAGGAATACAGTTCGATTATTACTTAAACTGAACTTTATTCAATATAAAATATAAACATTATCTATGTAAAATTAAGTAGTTTTAAAGCAATATACAATTTAATACTGATAAAACTGAATTATGAATTTAGGGAACAAACAATTAAAGAAACATTAAACAAATATTTTTTGGCCTTCGGAACAAGATCAGTGTAGTATCTGTTTTGATGCTACACGTTACCTTTTCTGACTTCGGTCTGTGGAGGAGAAATCTTTCATGACTGAGATTATTTTTGTTCCTATCCAGAGTGCCCCTTATTGGGAAGCTGGATTTTCTCCACAAGATTATATGTTGAAATATTTAAATAACTATTACTTTAAATACAGAAATTATATTTAAAGTTTTGGTTTTCTGTTCTTCTATGTCCATTTTTTCCCCATGTTCCCATCAAAATGTGTAGTGTATTAGTTGTCTCACAAGCCATCATCAGTGATTGCTCACTGGCAGTAACCTGTGGTGTTCCCTGGAGACCAAGTGACAAGTCTCCCCAGATTTCCAGTGTTCTCCACCTTTTGACCACTTGTGCAGATGATTGCATGTTATCGCAACAGCCGTTGTCACTGATTTCTCGTTGGCATCGCCCATTGGTGTTTCCTGGGGTTTGGGTGACAAAATGCCTCCCCAAGGTACCAAATTTAAACTGCACACTTCCAGTGGAGATTTGGTCAGTACTTTCTCACCTCGGTCTTTCCATCCTCCCTGACCCTTTACAACTAGTTGGTGTGGTGTGGCGCCAGTCGATGTCATCTGCACCAGTTTTTTTTTAAATTATTATTACTATTATTATCATGATAATAATAAGGGTGCTTGTGCAGTGTACGCACGTGTAATTAAAATATTATTTTCAAGTTAAATTAAATTTTAGGTTTGTATTACTGTACACATAGATTCGAAAAAATTGTCAAATAACAAATATATCACAAATAAATGTTATCAAAGGCAAGATAAGTTACTCTTCTACCTATCTGGGAAGGTTTTTAGTGGTTTTACTCACTTTAAAACGTGTAATCGCTTCGAAAATCATACAATGTTTATCAATATATTTTAAAAAGAAAAATATCGCCATGTTTGTAACTTATCTTGCCGTTGATAACATTTATTTGTTATATATTTGTTTTTTGACAACTTTTTCGAATCTATGTGTACAGTAAAACTCGTTATGTAAATTATTTATAGTTAAAATGTTATAAAAAACAAAAAATTGAAGTTTTAAATATATTTCAAAGAAATGAATTACGCCCCGTGCTAAAATATTGATAATTCACCAATCGTAAAAAAAAATAAAAAACAAACAAACAAAAAAAACCACTGCCGTGAAAAATGCTTACTTTAAAATATTTGAAAATACTCAGTGAAAAGTTTTAACGGACTGAAAAATATTGTATAAAAATTGGGGTTTGTATTACTGTACACATAGATTCGAAAAAGTTGTCAAAAAAACAAATATATAACAAATAAATGTTATCAAAGGCAAGATAAGTTACTTCTACCTAACTGGATATGTTTCCAGTGTTTTTATTTAATGTAATATGTTTATTCAGCTCGAAAAACATACTGTGTTTACTGATGTATTGGAAAATTCAAAAAGGCGCCCGACTCTCTCTTTAACACGGTAAATTTGGGAAAAGGTGCTATAAATATAAAACTAGACAAAATACCGTTAGAAACTCGCTCAATATATATTACCGTGACATAGGTTGACATATATTCGGTGGGTTTTTAATAGTATTTTGTCTAGTTTATTCTTTATAACACCTTTTCCCGAACTTACCGTGTTAAAGAGAGAGTCGGGCGCTATTTTGAATTTTCCAATACATCGGTAAATAATGTATGTTTTTCGAGCTGAATAAACATGTTACATTGAATAAAAACACGAAAAATATATCCAGTTAGGTAGAAAGTAACTTATCTTGCTTTTGATAATATTTATTTGTTATATATTTGGTTTTTTGACAAGTTTTTCGAATCTATGTGTACAGTAATACAAACCCAAAAATTGTTTGTTTTGCAGTAAAAAAATAAAAATAAAATGAAGTATTCGACTTTCTCCAATAAAAATAAAAGTTCAAACACGAATTCACTTACGATATTTTGATTAAAATTATCTCAAATGTGCAATTATAATAATTATTTACCGAATGGAGAATTGTTCTTTTTCTTTAGAACATACATGGACAATCGGTAACACATATTGGTAGCCATATTTTTTATGCCTGTTAGCATGACCACGTGGTTGAATACCGGAAGCTGTCTATACCTACAACTTAATTAGGAAGTGACGTTACACTGTTATATGCATCGGCCTTCTTTCTCGGTAGCCACGGTATAACTCGAAAAAAACTTGCAAATTTCTGTGGTGGACATTAAAATACCCAATTACATATATTTGTGCACTTGTATTAAAGGAGAATGCTGCTGCTGCTGCTGCTGCTGCTGCTGCATAGAACATCTTGTAAGTCTTGCGTGTTTCTAAGTTATCTGCATAATTTATTTATCAGAAATGATTTTAGTACGTTAATTAGAACATATTTGAATACATATATGAACATCTCTTAATAAGTTCTATTTATTCGGATTATTCAAACTACTGCTCCTATCTTAAGTGTTGTTTGCACAACGTTTCGATCTTCGATGTTTTTAAAGTATATCTGCTCGAATTCGAGAATCTTTTCCATAACATCTACTTTTTAGTTTTCACTTAAAATTATGAATACATTGTAGTTTAGTGCTAAATATAAGCAAAAAAAAAAAAAAAAAAAAAATTCAATTTATAAATAAACGAAAAATGTTTAAAAAAAAAAATTATTTAATCTTAATTGTGAATAATGTTTATAATTAGTATATTTTTATAAACATTTTATCTATATAAAATTCAGCATGATATATGACCCCTATTGTAGTGACTTTTGAGTTTTACAAAAACATTTGTAAAATATAAGGAATCTTCGTCTATACCATATTACATTTGTGCGAAATATTCTAAAATATGCAGAGATTCATATTTAAATTGAAAAATTTTAAACATGTTAAAATATGCAGAGATAAATATTTAAATTGGAAAAAGTTAAACATATTAAAATATGCAGAGATTAATATGTAAATTGGAAAACTTTAAACATGCTAAAATATGCAGAGATTAATATTTAAATTGAAAATTTTAAACATGTTAAAATATGCAGAGATTAATATTTAAATTGGAAAAAGTTAAACATATTAAAATATGCAGAGATTAATATGTAAATTGGAAAACTTTAAACATGCTAAAATATGCAGAGATTAATATTTAAATTGAAAAATTTAAACATGTTAAAATATGCAGAGATTAATATTTAAATTGGAAAAATTGAAACATATTAAAATATGCAGAGATTAATATTTAAATTGAAAATTTTAAACATGTTAAAATATGCAGAGATTAATATTTAAATTGGAAAAAGTTAAACATATTAAAATATGCAGAGATTAATATGTAAATTGGAAAACTTTAAACATGCTAAAATATGCAGAGATTAATATTTAAATTGAAAATTTTAAACATGTTAAAATATGCAGAGATTAATATTTAAATTGGAAAAAGTTAAACATATTAAAATATGCAGAGATTAATATGTAAATTGGAAAACTTTAAACATGCTAAAATATGCAGAGATTAATATTTAAATTGAAAAATTTAAACATGTTAAAATATGCAGAGATTAATATTTAAATTGGAAAAATTGAAACATATTAAAATATGCAGAGATTAATATTTAAATTGAAAAATTTTAAACATATTAAAATATGCAGAGATATGCAGAGATTAATATTTAAGTTGGAAAAATTTAAACATGTTAAAAACGAATTTTCTACAAAATTGGGTAATTAACTTATAAATTTTATAAATAAGAAATAATTCAATGAATATCATACGAAACAAAGTTATTCTGGCAGAGAATCAAAACTAATTTGATTATGAAACTTGAATCAATAAATATGATAAAATTGTAATTTCGTGTAGATTTATGTAAAACAAATCATATTTTATATTACATCCATTAATAGACATAAAATTACATCCATTAATAGACATAAAATTACATCCATTAATAGACATAAAATTACATAACGATAAAATTCACTTCAAATAGAGAATGCGAGTAGAATTTAACTAATTTTAATTTGGCGTCCATTTAGTTTATTCCGCGTGTGTGTGTGTGTGTGTGTGTGTGTGTGTGTGTGTGTGTGTGTGTGTGTGTGTGTGTGTGTGTGTGTACGAATATAAAGCAGCAACAAATTATTTCCCGGCAAAAGAATATTAACATAATACTAGTTGATGAACAATACAAATACTCACCTGTTCATTTTACTCGTCGAATTGAAATTGACTTTCTAAAAGAATCTGGATTTTGCAGAAAACTGTTTCTCTCTATGGAAGCCGTACAAGTTGTTATTCTTACCGTTGCAGCTTTGGTCAAAAAGTTTTGATTGACAACGATATTTGATATAATTAGTTCTTAACACAAAAATGACGCCTCCCAATCGAAAGTTGCATCCAAGTAAAAAAAAACAATTCTGAGTAAATGTATTGAATTCACATACAGACGGAGAAATAAATGCTTGAAGGTTCAATGTTGTGATGATTAATTCATACATCAATATTCACATGGTGATAGTATTGATGTTTTCTAGCAACCTCCATCTCCTGTCACACCCGCTATTTTCGCTCGTCGTTAAGTATACTTTCAACAAGATAGATGCTTGCATAATCAAGTCTTAAATGCCGTTTCTCTACTTGACGACTTGCCACATTTATTTCAGTCATTATTGTACATTACGTGTCAATTGCAATTCTTAATGTTGTGTCTTTAATACTTGTTTTATTCGTTATTGTTGTCGGAAAATATTTATTTCAATTCTTATTGTTATATTTTGTTATTCATTTATTTGTTACTTGTTTAGTCTATTACATGTTACGTGTTTATTTGTTTCTGTTACATGTTTAGTTTATTTCATGTAACCTATTTTTTGTTTCATATTATGCGTTTAGTCTGTTACATGATACGTCTTTAGTTTATTTCATATTAGATGTTTAGTTTGTTTCATGATACGTGTTTAGTTTGTTTCATGTTAGGTTTTTAGTTTGTTTCATGTTACGTGTTTAGTTTTTTTTTTCATATTATGTATTTCGTTTGCTTAATGTTACTTGTTTGTTTATTTTATGCTGTGTGTTTTTGTTTATATTACGTATTTAGTTTTTTATGTTACGTGTTTATTTGCTGTTTGTTTTATTACGCATTTTATAATGCTTCGTGTTTATTTTATTGTTATATTTCATATACTTTATCCTGTATACTTTTATCTTTTATTATTATTTCTTAGTAAAATATGATTTCTGTAAATCTACGCATTTTTGTTGATATAGATCTTCACCAAATTACAATTTCATCACATTAAATTTCATAATCAGTTTTGATTCCCTGATTAGAATGAATTTATATATTATTTTATTTTTTGGGATACTTTGAGATAGGGCTTCATAATTTGAGTATTTATTTTTTAGCGCCTTTTATCCTTATAGTTGTTGTTGTTGTTGTTGTTGTTGTTGTTTCGACACGTTTCGGTCAACTTAGGTTGGTTATTTTTTGGAACTGTATGAATCGCCGAGAAACAACGACAACTTTGAAGATAGTTCCGATAAAAGTTCGCAAAAAGCAAATAAATTTTTCAAATTATGAAGCCTCATCTCAAAGGATGCCATAAAATAACGAAATAATAAATAATATCATTCGATACGGACCCGACAATGGAAGACCCGATAAGAACACAAAAATTGGATTTATAAGATCATAAAATCCAATCTTGATCGCCCTTCAGAGTCCGTGGCGCAATGGATAGAGGCGTTGAGTCTCTATGGTTCCAGGTGAGCATTGTCTGAAGATAGCGGTTTCAATCCTACCCAAAGCAGGCCAAATTCCATTGATCTAAATGTATATCCGTGGGCTCTTTTAAGAATAGACGCTCTTCCCTTTATGGCTGCTATCTGTATTTTGTTTGTTTGGTCTTTCTGGCATTGATTCTAAGTATTTCTGAAAATTTTTTTATTAGGGCAGTAGCTCTTATCATAACCTGTATACTATTTATTTCTTTTCGAGACAACGTCGTTTTTAGATAATTTTTTGATTTAACTTCATTAAGTTTTAAGAGACCTAGGGGCTTCTTCCTGGAGTTAACACTTGATTCTGTTATGATTTAAATTTATATCCAAGGGCTCTTTTAAGAATAGATGCTGTTACTTTTAAGGCTGCTATTTCGTTACAGCTTGGTCTTCCAGTGATTGCTTCTAAGTATTTCGGAAGATTCTTTTTTATTAAGCAAATTGCTCCTATCACAACCGGTATAATGTTTATTTCTTTCAGAGACCATGTCGTTTTTAGATCATTTTTTAGGTCCTGATATTTTGTTATCTTTTCCCGTTCAGCTCTATTAAGGCCAAAATTATTTGGGACTATGACATCGATAATGAGCGCAGTTCTTTCGGGCTTGTTCCATATTACAATATCTGGTGTTATGACCTATGTATCTGCCCGCCTGTATATCTTTGTCATAAAACACGGTCACTTTTGAATTTTATTTTACTTCAGTCGAAGTTCTCAGAAATCAAGGGGCCCACAACCAGGGGCTAACACTTGAAGTCTATATGAGATGCATAGATATTCGAATGTTCCATTAAAGTTCTTTATTTCTCAAACACTGAGTAAAGAAATTGAGAACATAGTTTTCCCCTCCCCAATTAACCACTTTCATATGTTGAAGTATATCTTTCATTTTGGTCTCTTGGTCTTACTGGACTCTAGGATAAAAATTTATCTAGTCTGGTGGAGCTTCGTGCTATTACTTGAGGTAACATCACTTGGAGAAGGTGCACCATTCCCTGTAAAAGCTAATGTGAGTTAGCCATAGTGAGGAGATCTTATTTGGGCAGCGAATACTATGTTATTTTGAATATTTGGTCAGGGTTTACTTCTATAGAAAAAGTATCCTCATGGCAGATTGTTCTGACAAACCCCCGCACAGAGAGACCTTAGACACTCGAGGATAGTGTCTAGTAGGCATTCAAGTTATCCCCAGTAGCCATTCAAGTTATCCCCAGTAGGCATTCAAGTTATCCCCAGTAGGCATTCAAATGTGTAGTAATAGTTGTGTATAAATACATCTCATATACAAATGCGTAGCTCTATTTATTGTTGCATAAAAACACGAAAATTCTCCGCAGTTTTACCCTGTGGATAGAAATATTACCTTAATTACCACACACACACACACGCACACACACACACACACACACACACACACACACACACACACACACACACACACACACACACACACACACACATGGCCTTAAACTATATCCGATGGTAAGGCCAGAGCTTGTGGGCTTTGAGGAGTGTGGAACCACCCTTTAATTGCCATTGCTCGCAAGTCCGTTCTGACCCGGAGTGGTAGTATATGTTAGGGTCCCAACTATGGGTTAAATAGAAACCGACTTGAAAAAAGAAAATATATTCTATTAAAAATTTTTTCTTCAAAATCACTGGATTTAGCATTAAATGACCTGAAAAGGGTTTATATGCCATAAAACAAAAGCAACCGACCAACCAACACACACACACACGCACACACACACACGTATATATATATGCGTGTGTGTGTGTACACTCTATACACAGGTGTATAGAGTACGAAAGACAGTCACTTGCTGATTTTTACGTCCATTTATTTGTAAAATAATGTGTGAAATTTGCCATCATCATTATCTACAGTAGAAGTGTGTGTCTTGTAAACAAACATTTTATTATATATTTTTTTCTTTTCTACAAATTGTTTGTTTTGGATTGTTTTTCTTTTTTATTCATGTCAAACTCATTGAATTGTACCCATCACCTTCATCCTGATCATTGAGGATATATGACTTTTGGAACGCTCCTTCATGTGTATTTTATATGTATGTGTGCGTATGCATATATAAGTACATGCTTACATGTGTTCCTCTATGTGTGTATGTTTGCACATGTGTGTACATGCGTATGTATGTTTGCGTGCATTCTGTGTGTATGCATGTATGTGTGCATGCATGTGTTTATTTCCATGTGTATGTGGGGTGAACAGGACTCCTGTAAGCCGTGGTGAAGGCAACCTCTCTAGGAGAAGCAAATCTCTCATTTAAAAAAACCATAAAGTGAAAGACCAGTACCCGCATTAAGCTGGTTTGCAGTTTAACTTATTGCTGGCTATCTTGCTCTTGCTTGTTGCATGATCTCAACATTTTGAACCGAGAGAGAGATTTAGCTGTCGTAAAAAGCTAAAACTCTATAACATCATGTTTGTATAGATACTTCCTCAGCTATTTGTCTATAAAAATAGTCCTGTCGCGATGGAAAACGTGTAGGCTTGAAATGCTGGGAGGATGTAATAATTGATCTGCCATCATTATATGTATCTGTGTGTGTATGTATGTATATGTGTATGCATGTTTATATATGTACATTGAAGCGCCTTTAATATATGTCGGTTGGACTGCGTTTGCATTCGACTCGTCGTCGATTTTATTTGTGAAATAATGTGTGAAATTGTCCACATCATCATCATTTTCTACCTCAAAAGTGATAGTCTTATAGCGAAACTTTTTTGTAAAAATAAGAACAAGATGTAAATCTGTGCCATTTAAAAAATTTTTTTTTTTAATCGTGCCCATCACCATCATCGTCGTCCTGATCATTGAATATTTAAGACTTTTGGAATGTTCCTTCATGTGTATTATGTGTACGTATGTATATGCATATGTATGCATATGCGTATTTGTGTGCTACTATGTGTGTATGTTTGCATGTGTGTGCACATGCATATGTATGTTGGCATACATCTGTATGTATGCATGTGTTCATTTCCATGTGTGTGTGGAATGGAGAGGGCTCCCGTGGGGCGTGGATCTCTGATTTAAAAACAAAAACAACAAGAAGTTTGACTTGTTGCTGGCTATTTTGCTCTTGCTTGTTGCTGGATGTCAACATTTTGAATCGAGAGAGAGATTTAACTGTCGTACAAAGCTAAAACTCTGTAACATCATCTTTGTATAGATACTCCTTCAGGCATTTGTCTATTAAAAAAAAAAGTCCTGTGGCGATAAAAAAGTTGTGATGTGTGTATGCCTGAAATGCTGGATGCATGTAACAATTAATCTGCCATCATTATATGTATCTATGTATGTATATGTGTATGTATATTTATACGTGTATGTATATTTATATATGTATGTGTGTGTGTATATTTATATATGTACATGTGTGTTTATATGTATGTATATCTATGTGCATATGTATGTATATGTGTCTGTGTGTATATATGTTTGTGTGTGTATGTATATATATTTATATATGTTTGTATGCATGTATGTGTGTATATGCATATATGTGTATATATGTATGCATGTATGTATGTATATGTATGTGTATATGTGTATGTATGTGTGTATGTGTATGAATGCATAAATATGTATGTGTATGTATATGTAGGTAACTGTATGCATATATATGTGCATATGTGTACGTATATGTATGTGTATGTGTAAGTATATGTATGTATGTATTTGTATATGTGTGTGTATATGTATGTATATGTGTATGCATGCATGTGGGTATGTATATGTATGTTTGTGTATTATGAATTGTGTATGTATATGGCGTATGCTTATAGACATGCATGTATGTATGCATGTATATATTTATATGTATGTATACCAATGACCGTCTTGTGTATGTTTGCATGTGTGTGTATGCATATGCATGTGTGCGTGATGTGTATTGTGTATGTATGCATGTATATATGTGTGTGATATGTGTATATATGTATGTGTGCGTGCGTGTATATATATGTATGTATAACAATGACCGTCTTTAGTGTCATGTCTGCTTGAGCATGTGAATTCGCCGGCAGGACTAAATGTCATTTTGGGGCTCATGAACTTTCAGTGTCTGAGGGAGTGGCACTCGTCTGACAAGACGTTGCAATCATCATCATCATCATATGTACATGTCTAGGTATATGTATGTATATCTATGTGTATATGTATGTATATATGTATGCATGTATATATGTTTATGTGTGTTTGTATGTATATATGTATATATATATGTTTGTGTGTGTATGTGTATGTGTATATATGCATATGTGTACGTATGTTTATGCATATTTATAAGTAGTTAAATGTATGTGCATGCATATGTGCATATATGTGTACGTATTTGTATGTGTATATGTATGTATATGTGTGTTTGTATTTGTATATGTGTGTGTATATATGTGTATGTATATGTGTATGTATGCATGTGTATATATGTATTGTGTATGTATGTATATATGTATATGTGTATGTTTATAGATATATGTATGTGTATGTGTTTATGTGTATATATGTATGTGTGCGTGTATGTATATATATGTATGTATACCACTGACCGTCTTCAGTGTCATGTCTGCTTGAACGTGTGAATTCGCCGGTAGGACTAAAAAAAGTCATTTTTGGGCTCATAGACTTTAAGCGTCTGAGGGAGTGGCACTCATCTGGCAAGACGTTGCAATCATCATGGAATACGAAATAGTTTGAAATATATTTATGTCAAGTAAACAACGCTCATATTTTATCTCGTAGAAATCATCCGTGAATGAAACATGAACGTTTCTGTTGATTCAAATGCAATAAATATATTTACATACTAATATGAAGCTTTACACGCATATTGAAAATATAATGGTGCCTTTCCATCAATTTCGATGTATGAGCTAAGTTGTTTGGAAATCCAGAGATGATGTTTTGAATGCTTTATGCAGAAATAACCACACTTTTTGGTACAACTGCTAATCTTCCTCGGTGCAATGACTGCCACAAGACAGAACAACAGTTTTCCTTCTCATGTCTTAACGAACACTGTGAGTGCATCTCTTCTGGTGGCCTTAGATGCCAACTTGGAAATTTCTACGTCTCGGCGCCATATGTACATCGCCTAGCCTTAACAGATGGTCACCCATCTTGTACTGGCCAGACCCATCATTGATTAACTTTAATGAAACCGTCCTTTTGAGATTCTCTTTTGATTCCTGGCAATGCCACTGGAACTCTGTAATGGTGTTCCATAACATTGTTTAAATTCTGATGTCAGTACGAAGTGCAGCTATAAAAGAATTCTCGAAATGTTGTCTTTTCCTAGGTATAAATCCTGATAAGCCATCTGCCTGGCTTATTCGTTTCGAAGACTGCTATTCCAGTTTAAAGTTGCAATTTATCAGGATGGCGCCCTATCTTAGAAATTTATTGGCAGCGTACACCAGTCATTCTTTCTTTGGTCCAGAAATTGTAAGAAAATATTTTTAGTCGGCTTGTAGCATGAACAGTTTGCCATGTATATTTACCTACGAACTTTAGATATAGTGAAAATGATGCCAAGTACTTGTATTATTAAACGCAATTAAATTAAATAATTATATGCAATTACATTAAATTATTTTATGCAGTTAAATTAAATTATCATATGCAATTAAATTAAATTATTATATGAAGTTAAATTAAATTATTATATGGAATCAAATTAAATTATTACATGTAATTAATTAAATTATTAGATGCAATTAATTTAAATTATTATATGCAATTAATTTAATTATTGTATACATTCAATTAAATTCTTATATGGAATTAAATTAAATTATTATATGCAATTACATTAAAATATTTTATGCCAATAAATTAAATTATTATATGGAATGAAATTAAATTATTATATGCAATTAAATTAAGTTATAATATGCAATTAAATTAAGTTATTATAGGCAATTATATTAAATCATTATATGCAATTAAATTAAATTATCATATGCAATCAAATAAAATTATTATATGGAATTAAATTAATTTATTATATGATATAAAATGAAATTATCATATGCAATTAAATAAAATTATTATATGCAATTAAATTAAATTATTATATGCAATTAAATTAAATTATTATATGGAATTAAATTAAATTATTATATACAACAAAATTGAATTATTACACCGAAGTTAATTACATTATTTTATGCAATTAAATAAAATTATTATATGGATAAATTAAATGATTATATGCAATTAAATTTAACTATTATATGCAATCAAATTAAATTATTATACACAATTAAATTAAATTTTTATATGACATTACATTAAATTATTATATGCAATTAGATTAAATTATTATATGCAATTGACTTAAACTATTATATGGAATTAAATCAATTTATTATATGCTATTAACTTAAATTATTATATGGAATGTAATTAAATTATTATATGCAATTAAATCAAGTTAGTATATGGAAGTAAATTAAATTATTATATGTAATTAAATTATTACATGTAATTAAATTAAATATTTATATGCAATTAAATTAAATTATTATATGCAATTTAATTAAATTATTACATGCAATTAAATAAAATTATTATATGCAATTAAATTAAATTATAATATGCAATTACATTTAATTATTAGATTCAATTAAATTATATTATTTCATGCAGTTAAATCAAATTATTATATGCAATTACATTAAATTATATGCAATTACATTAAATTATTATATGGAATTAAATTATTATATGTAATTAAAGTAAATTTTTATATACAATAAAATTAAATTAATATATGCAATGAAATAAAATTATTATATGGAAGAAAATTAAATTATTATATACAATCCAATCAAATTATTATATGCACTTAAATTAAATTATTATGTGCAATTAAATTAAATTATTATGTGCAATTAAATTAAATTATTTTAAGGAATTTTATTAAATTAGTGTATGCAAATAAATTATGCCATGAAATTAAATTATTATATGCGATTAAATTAAATTATTATAAGCAATTAAATAAAAACATTATATGCAATTAAATTAAAGTATTATATGGAATTAAATTAAATAATGATATGCAATGAAATTAAATTATTATATGCAATTAAATTGAATTATTATATGCCATTAAATAAAATTAGTATATGCAATTAAATAAAATTATTTTATGCAGTTAAATGAAATTATTATATGCAATTAAATAAAATTATTATATACAATGAAATTAAATAATTTTATGCAATTAAATTAAATTATTATATTTAATTGTATTAAAGTATTATATTCAATTAACTTAAATTATTATATACGTATAAATTATTATATGCAATTAAATTAAATTATTATCTGCAATTAAATGTAATTATTAGATGCTATTAAACTACATTATTATATGCAGTTACAATTAAATTACTATATGCAATTACATTAAATTATGATATGCATTAGATTAAATTATTATATGAGATTAAATTATTATATGTAATTAAATTAAATATCTATATACAATAAAATTAAATTATTTTATGCAATTAAATTAAATTATTATATGGAAGTAAATTAAATTATTATCAGCACTTAAGTCAAATTATTATATGCACTTAAATTAAATTATTATATGCAATTAAATAAAATTATTATATGCTATCAAATTAAATTATTATAAGGAATTTTATTAATGCATTAAAATTGAATAATTATGGAAGGCAATAAATTTATTATATGGAAGTAAATTAAACTATTATATGCAATTAAAGTAAATGATTATACGCAATTTTATTAAATTATTAAATACAATTGATTAAAATTATTATATGCAATTAAATTGAATTATTAGATTCAATTTAAATAAATTATTATATGAAATTAAATAAAATAATTATATGCAATTAAATTTATTTATGTTATGCAATTAATTTATTATATGCAATAAAATTAAGTAATTATAGTGAATTGAATTAAATTATCATATGCAATCAAATAAAATTATTATATGCAATTAAATCAAATTATTATATGAAATTTAACAAATTATTACATGCAATTAAATGAAATTATAATATGCAATTAAATTAAATTGTTATATGCAATTAAATTAAATTATCATATGAAAGTAAATTAAATAAATAAATTCAATCAAATTCAATTATTATATGCAATTAAATTCAATTATTATATGCAATTAAATTAAATTATTATATGCAATTAATTTGATTATTGTATGGGACTTAATGAAATTATTGTATGGAATTAAATTCAATTATTAAATGCAATGAAATTTAATTATTATATGTGAGTAAATCAAACTATTAGATGACATTAAATCAAATTATTGTATACAATTAAATTAAATTCTTATATGCAACTAAATTAAATGATTATATTTAATTCTATTAATGTATTATATTCAATTAAATTAAATTATTATATGCAGTTAAATTAAATTATTATCTTGGAGTGTTTTTTTTTTGATATATAGAAATCTATATACATACAGGGCTGTGAAAAAAAAATTATTCTGTCGAATTCCCCAACAAGTTTTCAGAAAAAAACGTTGTAACTTTATCCTTGTTGCGGGTTTCGTAAATACATCAGCGATATTTTGTTCTGATGATATGTAATTCAAAATAATGGATTCCTTTTTTATCTCGTTTTTTATGAAATGGTAATTTATATCTATATGCTTAGATCTTTGGTTGATTATCGTGTTCTGTGCTAAGACTATACTGGCTTGATTATCACAATTAATTACTACGGGGCTTTTAATTAATTCTGGCTCTAAAATAGTCTTTAGGATATTTTTAAGGTAGAGTGCTTCCTGGGTCGTGTGTGTGATCGCGCTAAACTCTGCTTCACATGTAGAGAGAGATACAATCCGCGGCTTTTTAGATTTCCATGAAATAATAGGCCCATTTTCTGAGAGTCTGAAACAATATCCAGATACACTCTTGCGATCTTCGTCGTTTGCCCAGTTTGAATCCGAAAAACCTTCTAATTTTAGGGGATTTCTTGATTTTCTAAATACTAACTTCTGTTCTTTAGTTCCTTTTAAATAATGCAGAACTTGTTTAGCTCTGTTTAAATCCTTCATTGTCGGTCGTGTTAATTTTTGTGACAGTTTTGTTACTTTATAGCATATGCCGGGCCTGGTTGCAGTCATTAAATATATAAGACTACCTATAATTTCGCGATATTGTGTGTCATTTATTATTTCAGATTCTGTGTGTATATTTTTATTAATATCATTTTCGACCGGTGTAGAGCGTTTCTTGCACTCTCCCATTCCAAATTTTAATAGTATTTTGTCGATGTATCTCGATTGAGTCATCGTAACAAGTCCTTTGCTTTGAGTAAATTCTATTCCCAGAAACCAGGATATTTTGCCAAGATCGGTAATTTTGAATCTTTTACTTAATTTGTTCTTAACATCGGTTAACATTATGTCACAATTTGATGCGATTAAAATATCATCGACCCACAAAACCAAAATCAGTAGTTTATCATCTTTGTGTTGGGTATATAAACAGGGGTCTACAGTGCATTGTCTAAATTGTTGTTTAATAATATAATCATGAAATACTGTGTTCCAACACTGAGCACTCTGCTTTAGACCATATAATGACTTGTTAAGTCGCCACACGCTATTTTTATTTTTCATTATAAATCCCTCTGGAGGGTAATATAAATTTCACAGTCTATTGGGGCATTCAAATAAGCATTTTTACGTCCATTTGATGGATGTTTAGGTCATATTGTGATGCGATTTGCAGTAAAATTCTGATTGTCGTTAGGTTTGTGGTCGGTGAAAACATAGAAAAGTATTCTATACCGTAAATGTGAGAGTACCCTTTAGCAACAAATCTAGCTTTGTACTGTTCTACGCCTGATGCTGCACTCTTTCTTGTAAAGACCCATCTGGTAGAAATAACATGTTTATCTCTTGGGAGATGCACTACCATATAGGTATCATTTTCGGTTAAGGCATCTATTTCTTTTTTTATGGCAATTTTCCGTTCATCACAATGTTCTGAATTAATTGCTTCGTTTTCCATTGAATAGCAATATTCGATTTGATAATCTTTTATATTGTCAACCACAAAAAATCGGGTCGCCTTCTATTTCTTTTGGGAGATCTTTTGACTTTATCATCATCATCATCATCATCATCATCATCATCATCATGGACACTCTCGTCTCCGTCATTTTTATTGTTTTCGTTTGTTTTAATAATTTGAGGTAATATAATTTCATATATACTATGACGGGTTTTCGTCTGTAAAATTAAACGTGTCTGTGAATTTTACACATCGGATTCTTTTTATTTTATTTATTTCTGGAAAAAATATTAAATTGGCTGGACTGTTTTTATCGTATCCAAGAAATATACCTCTGTCGGCTTTAATATTCAATTTACTCTTTTTCTCTATATATGCGAAGCAAGTTGCACCAAATATATGCATTCTGCTTAAATTTGTTTTTTTTACCGCAGAAATATTCATATGGAGTTTTAGATAGTGTTTTGTTAAAGCACCTGTTGCATATGTAGGCTGTAGCCATAAGTGCATACGTCCAGAGGTTTTTAAGGAGTTTTGATTCAATGATTAGGCATCTTGCCATTTCAAAAAGTGTCCACTATGCACGTTCAGCAGTGTTGCGATTTAGGAACTGATATTTCATGCCTGATATAATGGTTAATTAGTAAAAGTTCAAAGTTTTTATTGGTGAATTTCATACCGTTGTCAGAGCGAATACACTTGATTTCACCGTAGGGGGCCATGTCGGCTAGTTATTTCTTAGTTGCTAGCAGGGTATCAGATTTGTTCTTTAAAAAGTAAACCATTATTAAACCTGAATGGTCATCTACGAAATTCAACACATATCTATAATGTTCTCTGGCCATCGGTTCTACAGGACCGTTCAAGTCACAATGCACCATTGATAGGATGTTTTTGGCCTTTTTGTCTGGTATCTTGTTTTGATAGTTTGTCATTTTCCCTTGCGTACAGACGTCGCAGTTGAAGTTTTTTGATGTTTGTATTTGCATTCCATCAACTACAGTCGGCAACTTTTTGATATCAGGAATATTGCAGTGTCCAAGAATTTTATGCCATGTCAGTAGATCATGGCAGGCGGTTTTTGATGGGACTATGCTATTTAAATAATATAGTCTTCCATTTTCTTTAATGTCGAATACAGTTCCATTCGGGTATACCAGTTTTGATTTATTGAGGCTAAAGTTTATATTTGCACCTTGTTTTGTGGCAGCTTGTACAGAAAATATATTTTGTTTAAATTTTGGGATTAGAAGAGCGTTTTCTACAATACAGAAACACAGTTCACCTTTATTGTTCATTATCGAGGTTTTCGCATTGTCTCTTTTCAAAACGATATCATTGACTCGACTCCCGTCAGCTAGTAATTAATTTATTATATGCAGTCAAATGAAATTATTATATGCAATTAAATTAAATTATTATATACAATTAAATTTAATTATTATATTACATTAAATTTAATTATTAAATTTAATTGTATTAAAGTATTATATTCAATTAACTTAAATTATTATATACATACAAATTAAATCATTATATGCAATTAAATTAAATTATTATATGCAACAAAATTTAATTATTAGATGCAATTAAATTACATTATTATATGCAATTACATTAAATTATTTAATGCAATTACATTACATTATTATATGGAATTAAATAATTATATGCAATTAAATTAAATTATTATGTCGAAGTAAATTAAATTATTATATGCAATTCAATTACATTATTATATGACATTACATTAAATTATTATATGCAATTAAAGCAAATTATTATATGTAATTAAATAAAATTATTATACGGAATTTTATTAAATTATTACATGCGAATAAATTAAATTATATGCAATTAAATTAAAGTGTTATATGGAATCAAAACAAAATATTGCATGCAATTAAATAAAAGAATTATATGTAATTGAATTAAATTATTTTATGCAATTAAATTAAATTATTATATGTAATGAAATTAAATTATTATATGCAATTAAATTAAATTATTATATGCAATTACATTAATATATTATAGGCAATTAAATCATTTATACATTTAAAATAAATTATTATATGCACCTAAATTTAATTATTATATGGAATTAAATTACATAATTATATGCAATTAAATTAAATTATTATATGCAATTACATTAAATTATTATATGAAATTAAATTATTATATGTAATTAAATTAAATTTTTATATACAATAAAATAAAATTTTTATATGCAATTAAATTAAATTATTATAGGCAATTACATTAAATTATTATATGCAATGAAATCATATTATTGTACGGAATTTTCTAAAATTATTATATGCAAGTAAATTAAATTATTATATGCAATTAAATTAAATTATTATATGGAATTAAATTAAATTATTATATGCACTTAAATATATATATTATACGGAATATATTTAAATTATTATATGCAATTACATTAAATTATTATATGCAATTAAATAAAATTATTACATGCAACACAATGAAATTATTTATGCAATGAAATCAAATTATTATATGCAATTAAATACCATTGTTACGGGCAATTAAATTAAATTATTACATGAAATTAAATTTAATTGTTTTATGCAATCAAATAAAATTATTATATGCATTTAAAAATAATTATTATATGCAACTAAATGAAATTATTATATAGAATTAAATTAAATTATTGTATGAATCTTAATTAAATTATTATATGCAATTAAATTAAATTATTATATTTAATTTAATTAAAGTATTGAATGTAATTAAAATAAATTATTTGATTCATATCAATTACATTATTATATGCAATTAAATTAAATTATTTTATCCAATACAATTAAATTATTATATGCAATAAAATTATTATATGCCATTAAATTAAATCATTATATGCAATTAAATTAAAATATTATATGGAATTAACTTAAATTTTCTATGATATCAATGATTACTTGCGATTTAATTAAATCATAATATGCAATAAAATAAAATCATATCATGTAATGAAAGTAAATAATTACATGCAAATAAATTAAGATGTTATATGGAATTAAATTAAATCTTCATAAGTAATTTAATTAAATTATTATATGCAATTAAATTAAAATATTATATACAATTGAATTATTATATGTAATTAAATTAAATTATTATATGCAATTACATTAAATTATTATATGGAATTAAATTAATTTATTATTAAATTAGTAGATGGAATTATAACAAATGATTATATGAAATTAAATTTAATTATTACATGAAATTAAATTAAATTATTATATGCAATCACATTAAATTATAACATGTAATTAAATTACATTATTACATGCAATTAAATTAAGTAATTGTATGGAATTAAAATAAATTATTTTATGCAATTAAATTAAATTAAATTATTATATTGAATTAAATTAAATTAATATATGCAATTAAATGAAATTATTATATGCAATTCAATTAAATTATCATATGAAATTCAATTAAATTATAATATGCAAGAAAATTAAATTATTATATGCAATTAAATAAAATTATGATATGCAATTTAATTAAATTATTATATGTAATCAAATTAAATTATTATATGCATTTAAATATAATTATTATATGCAACTAAATTAAATTATCATATTAAATTGAATTAAAGTATTATATGTCATTAAATTGAATTATAATATACATATAAATTAAAGTATTATATGATATCAAATGAAATTACTATATGCAATTAAATTTAATTATTGTATGGAATTAAATTAAATTATTATATGGAATTAAATTAAATCAATATATGCAATTAAATTAAATTATCATATGCAATAAAATTAAATTATTATATACAATTAACTTATTATATTCAATGCAATTAAATTATTTTATATATATTAATAAAAGTATCATATGCAATTAAATTTAATTATGTTATGCAATTAAATTAAATTATTTTATGCAATTAAATTAAATTATAATATGCAATTAATTTGAATTGTTATATGGAAATAAATATAATTAAAATATGACATAAAATAAAATTATATATGTTATTAAATATTATTATATGGAAGTAAATAAAATGATTATATGAAATTAAAAGAATTTATTATATGTAATTATATTTAATTATTATATGCAATGAAATAAAATTTTTGTATGGTATGTAATTATTATAGGCAATTAAATTAAATTATTATATTTAATCAAATTAAAATATTATCTGCAATTAAATTAAATCATTACATGCTAATAAATTAAATTATTGTATAGAATTAAATTAAATTATTATATGCAATAAAATTAAATTATTATATACAATAAAATTGAATTATTACACCGAAGTAAATTTAATTATTATATGCTACTTAATTTCATTATTACATGCAATCGAATTAAAATGTTATATGCAATTAAATTAATTTATTATATGGAATTAAATATAATAATTACATGCAATTAAATTATTATATTCAATTACATTTAATTATTATATGCAATTACATTAAAATCTTATATGTAAATAAATAGAATTATAATATGCAATTAAATAAAATAATTAAATGCACTAGAATAAAATAATTAAATGCACTTAAATAAAATTATTATGTGGGATTAAATCAGTTTATTATATGCAATCAAGTTACATTATTATATGCAATTAAATTAAATTATTTTAATATTGTATTAATAATATAATTGAACAATTAAATTATCAAATTATTTGATATTTAATAAAATTATTATATGCAACAAATTAAATTATTATATGCAGTTAAATAAAATTATTATATGGAATTAAATAAAATTATCACATGCAATTAATCAAATTATTATATGCAATTACATTAAATTATTGTATGCAATATAATTTAAATATTATATTGGATTAAATTAAATTATTATATGTAATTTCATTTCATTATTATATGCCAATAAATTTAATTATTGTATGGAATTAAATTAAATTATTATATGCAATTAAATTAAATTACTATATGCAATTAGATTAAATTATAATATGCAATCAAATCAAATTATTATATCCAATTAAATTAAATTACTATACGCAATTTTATTAAATGATTATATGCAATTAGATTAAATTATTATATACAATTACATTAAATAATTATATGTAATTCAATTAAATCATTATATGCAATTAAATTAAATAAGTATACGCTATTAAATTAAATTATGATATGCAATACAATGCAATTATTATACAGAATAAAATTAATTAATTATATGCAATTAAATTAAATTATTTTATGAAATTAAATTAAATTATTAAATTAAATCAAATTATTATATGCAATTAAATAAAATAATTATATGCAATTAAATTAAATTGTTTCATGTAATATTATAAAATTATTAGATGCAATTATATAAAATTATTATATACAATTAAATTAAATTATCATATGCAATCAAATTAAATTATTATGCAATTAAATTAAATTATTACATGCAATTAGATTAAATTATTATATGCAATTACATTCAATTATTTTATGCAATTTAACTGTTGTATGCAATTTAATAAATTTAATTATACGCAATTAAATAAAATTACTATATGGAATTTTATTTAATTTTATATGTAATCTATTTAAATTATTTTATGCAATTAAATTAAATTATAATATGCAATTAACCAAAATTATTATATGCAATTAAATTAAATTATTACATGTAATTCAGTTAATATATTATACGGAATTTAATTAAATTATTACATGCAATTAAATTAAATGATTATATGCAATTTCATTATTACATGCCATAAAATTAAATGATTATATGCAATTACATAAAATTATTACATGCAATTACATAAAATTATAATATGCAATTGAATTAAATTATTACGTGAAATTTAATTAAATCATTATATGCAATTAAATTACATTATAACAGGCAATTAAATTAAATTATTACATGCAATTAAATTAAATTATTTTATGCAATCAAATTAAATTATTAGATGCATTTAAATATAATTATTATATGTAACTAAATTAAAGTACAATATGGAATTAAATTTAATTATTATATGCAATTAAATTAAATTATTGTATGCAATTAAATTAAATTATCATATTTAATTGAATTAAAGTATTACATGTAATTAAATTAAATTATTATATAAATATTCATTACATTATCATATGCAATTAAATTTATTTTTTGTATGCAATACCATTTAATCATTATATACAATTTAATTAAATTATAATATGCAATTAAATTATTATATGCCATTAATTAAAATAATATATGGAACTAACTTAAATTTTATATGATATTAAATTAAATTGTTACATGCAACTAAATTAAAGTATTATATGCAATTAAATAAAATTATTTCATGGCATTAAATAAAATTTTGATATGCAATTAAATTAGATTATTTTATGCAATAAAATTAAATAATTACATTAAATTAAATTATTATATGCAATTAAATTATTATATGCAATTAAATTACATTATTACATGCAATCGAATTAAATTATTGTATGGAACAAAATTAAATTGTTATATGAAATTAAATTAAATCATTATAAGTAGCTTTATTCAATTATTGTATGCAATTGAAGTAAATTATTACATGCAATCAAATTAAATTATTATATGCATTCAAATATAATTATTATATGCAACTAAATTAAATTATTGTATTGAACTAAATTAAATTATTATCTGCAATTACATTAAATTATTAGATGGAATTCAATTATATTATTATATGCAATTAAATTAAATTATTACTTGAAATTAAATTAAATTATTATATGCAATGAAATTAAATTATTATATGCAATTAAATTTAAATATTACAGGCAATTAAATTAAATTATTATACGGAATTAAATTAAATTATTACATGGAATTAAATTAAATTAAATTATTATATGCTACCAAATTAAATTATTATATGCATTTAAATATAATTATTATATGCAATTAAATTATATTATTATATGGAATTAAATCAAATTATTATATGCAATTAAATTATCATATTTAATTGAATTAAAGTATTATATGTAATTAAATTAAATTATTATATGCATATAAGTTAAATTATTTTATGCGATCAAATTAAATTGTTATATCCAATTAAATAAAATTATTACATGCAATTTAATTAAATTATTAACTGCAATTAAATTTATTCATTAGATGCAATTAAATAAAATTACTATATGCATTAAAATTAAATTATTATTAGGAATTTAATTAAATCAATATATCCAATTAAATTAAATTTAGTTATGAAATTAAATTAAATTATGCAAATATATTAAATTAATATATGCTATGAAATAAAATTATTATGTGGAATTAAATTAAATTATTATATTCAATTAAATTATATTATTATATGCAATTATAAAAAATATTATATGCAATATAATTAAATTATTATATGCAATTAAATTAAATTATTATATGCAATTAAATTAAATTATTATATGCAATTAAATTAAATTATTATATGCAATTACATAAAATTATTGAATGCAATAAAATTAAATTATTACATGCAATTAAATTAAATCATTTTATGCAATCAAATTAAATTATTATATGCATGTTAATATGAGTATTATATGCAACTATAATAAATTATTATATGGAATTAAATTAAATTATTATATGCAACTAAATTAAATTATCATATTTAATTGAATTAAAGTATTATATGTCATTAAATTTAATTATTATATACATATAAATTAAAGTATTCTTTGCAATTAAATTAAATTATTATATGCAATTAAATTTAATTATTATGAGTAATTTAATTAAATTATTATATGCAATTAAATTACATTATTATATGCAATTTTCTTATTATATGCAATTAAATTAAATTATTATATGCAATTACATAAAATTATTATATTGAATTTAATTAAATTATTATATGCAATTAAATTAAATTATTATATGCAATTAAATTAAATTATTATATGCGATTACATTAAATTATTATATGCAATTAAATTAAATTATTATATGCAATTACATTAAATTATTATATGCAATTATATTAAATTATTATATGCAATTAAATTAAATTATTATGAGTAATTTAATTAAATTATTATATGCAATTAAATTACATTATTATATGCAATTTAATGATTATATACAATGAAATTAAATTATTATATGCAATTACATTAAATTATTATATGGAATTAAATTAAATTATTATATGCAATTAAATTAAATTATTACATTGAATTAAATTAAATGATTGTATGCAATTTAATTAAATTATTACATATAATTATATTAAATTATTATATTCAATTTTATTAAATTATTATATGCAATTAAATTAATTAAAAAAAGATTTTGATAATAAACCGTCAAAAAAGGAGGTTAAAGAATGGTTTAGGTAAAAAAAGATCAGAAAACAAAACTAAAAAATTATTTAGGTAATAAATTGTCGGAAAAGAAAATTAAAAAAGGTTTGAATAATAAACCGTCAGAAAAGGAGACTAAAGAATGATTTAGGTAACAAAATATCGGAAAACATAACTAAAATGATTTAGTTAAGAAATTGTCGGTAAAGATAATTAACAATAGATTTTGATAATAAACCGTTATAAAATGAGGCTAAAGAATGGTTTTGGTAAAAAAAAAAAACGTCGGAAAACAAAACTAAAAAATGATTTATGTAATAAATTGTCGGAAAAGATAATTAAAAAAGATTTTTATAATAAACGTCGGAAAACCAAACTGAAAAAAAGATTTAGGTAAGTTTAAGTATAGAAGGAGAAATTTACTTAATTGAAGGCGCAAAAATGATTTAATAAACTGTCGGAAAAGAAGACTAAAAAATTCATGTAATAAATTTTCGAAAAAAAGACGTCAAAAGTCGTTTTTTTTTTTTTCTTTTGAGGGCGCCCAATTTTAGTTAAACGTATTGCGTTTCATATATCAGGATTCTGCAGTTGAAAGTTTCCAAGTGACATCAGCATCCTGCGGCCATCTTTTCTATTTAACCTACGATAGCCAAGATTACATTACCTTCTCGGTACAATAACGACGGTATCAAACAAAATCCGTAACACACATGTTAGTTTGACTCCGGAAAATATACGTTTGCCAAACAGGTATTTGATAGAATTTTAAAGAAAAGAACAATTCTAGCCTCTAAGCGTCTTACTGCGCCTCCTCTGCATTTGGCTCGGAAAACTGCATAGAATAGTCTTTGTACTATTATCGAGAATTGGGCGAATTTACTATCGCTGAGCGTTACTTATTCAGTACCGAATATTCATCAGTGATACTGTGCGCCAATAGTTTATCAAATTGTTTCGAATGAAAAAACAAGTGCATGCAGAGACTATTTCTGTTGCAATATTTTGGACTTGTAATGGGGTAAATATTTAATTGCAGCCCACCTCAGCAAAATGTAGCACAAGGCCGGAAAGTGGGGACCCCGCAGGCTCCCCTAAAGAAGGGGCACTCCTGCAATTTTAAAAATTGCCTGAGTAACCCCGTCGGCATTCCCCGGTCGGGGCGCCTCAGGCAACAAGCAATAAACTTGCCCCATCGGAAATCCCGGTGGCAAGGCCTGGGAGGGTGGATCTCCTAGGTATTACCCAGGCGGTGTACCTCAGTCCGGCAGGTGCTGAGCCGGTTTCCGGCCCCTCACCTGTCGGGCTGAGTGTCAAGTGACGAATCCTTGACGTGTACTACCTGTCTCCCTGCAGCCGAAGCCGTTAGGAGACACACCCTATCCTTACGACCAAGTAATGGGGTAATGGGGTATATATTTAAATGCTGCCCACATCAGCATTATGTGGCACAAGGCCGGAAAGTGGGAACCCCGCAGGCTCCCCTAAAGAAGGGGCACTCCTGCAATTTTAAAAATTGCCTGAGTAACCCCGTCGGCATTCCCCAGTCGGGGCGCCTAAGGCAGCAAGCAATAAACTTGCCCCACCGGAAAGCCCGGTGGCAAGGCCTGGGAGGGTGGTCTCCTAGATATTACCCAGGCGGTGTACCTCAGTCCAACAGGTGCTGGGCCGGTTCCCGGTCCCTCACCTGTTGGGCTGAGTGTCAAGTGACGAATCCTTTACGTGTACTACCCTGTCTTCCTGCAGCCGAAGCCTCTAGAGGACACATTCCATCCTTACGACGAAGTAATGGGTTAATGGGGTAAATATTTATTCTCGTAGAATACATAAAAAATATTTTAAATAAAATTCGGCACAAGGCCGAACATGGGGGAGGGGGAAGGGCGGTCTTCTCTGTCTAAAGCTAACTAATCTAACCTAACTAGTTCCTACATTCACTCTACTTTCACCACAATAACACATTCATACTATACATCCATTAGCGTATACATCCTTCGTCAGTCACCATAAGAACAAATGGGGTATGATCCCACACAGTCGGACGATTCTATTTATAAACGATGCTGCTAGGAACTGACGAATCGAATTAATTCACGTTCTGCTACCAACCAATCAGAAACCAGGATTGCTTCATAAATATTAAACCTTTTCTGGAGCAATTTCACATGGTTTTTTTTTCCGTCTCGACACGGTAAGAATATTTTGCTCTGTGGAACTGTCTACTGCAAACAAGTCACCTTTCAGGACTCGTGTGTAACAACGAACCATCGGAAACTGTTCTGTCTACTGCAAACCAGTCACCTCTCAAGACTTGTTTAAACAACGAACCATCTGAAACTAAACATGGCTTACACTTCTAGTATTTCTAAAACTTCCGCCATTGCTATGTTCGGATTATACGAAATTGTTTGATTAAATGAGATTTGAAAATTCCGCTCAAACATTTTTAACATCTAATCAATCAAGTTTTATGATGACTGTAATCCGTCTACGTCTTAATAAATGATATAATAAGCACTAGTAATGACGTTGGGCAGCATAGGAGGACGACCAAGTGATTGAAAGTTTCATGTGATTCGAATTTCGAATACATTTTGGAAAATACATTTTCAACATTAAGAAAATACCATTCGTGGATAATTCTGTTGACCTTAATTGAATCTGGTCCAGACTTTCCCCATGTCGCAGTCAGCTTCATTGATTCGTTTTAGTGAATTATTACGAGCACTTTGATCAGCAATTTTGCAAGACCTCGTCAACATGTTGTCTAGGAAGCGTAAACATGCAGATACAGATCTAGAAGTAAAGCTCGTGCTATTAATATAAAATTAATGCAGGTGCTCAGCTAATATTGACGATCGATACTGCGGTGAGAAAGTTTTAGAACAGGTGTAAAACGATATGAGAAAATCGGTGTCTTCCTTCCCGGTGAAACATAATCCTATGCAAATTAAATAAAACACTTTTTCATGAGAAGTTTGGCGATTTATCTGTCAAGCATTTGTTAAAAGGGTTTCGCGCTCGATACAAATTATAAATTGTACCTTGTATATGCGAAGAAGGCAATTCATGACAACTATTTTGCTAGAAAAAAACAAACAGCTAAACTTAGCTACATTGTAGGTGTTGGTAATAGTGGAGCTGACTCATGAACATAACATATGCTAGAGAATGATAGAAACTAATTCTAATTTCTCCGCACTAACAGTCATGTTATTTTAAATCAAAGCACCCATGGTAAGTATTGGACCTTGCAGACGATAACTAAGATTAACAGCAAATAGTTTATGTAATTTTTATTGTTATGTAAATTGTTATGTTATTGTTAACAGCTACATAACGTAGCGCATTATGAAGAGCGCGCTCCTGTGGGATGAATCCAGAAACATTTTATTTGGTTACCTATGGCAACGGATCTAAAACGGTGAACTGCAGTGTGCGCTGCGTGCGTCAACGGAAAAAGATTAAGCGACATGCAAAATCTCTACTTGATACTTTTCAGAATTCTGACGCACGTTTTACAAGTTATAAAGTTAGTATTTATAACATCTTGGTGGGATGAAGGGATAGCACATCATGACTTTCTCCTACTTGTGACAATTTAAAATGACTTGTTGCTTTTAGCAATATTCCGTTACTACTACTAACGTTGTTTTAATTAATTTTTTTCTTTCTCCCCCTACACCAAAACATTTTGACACTCCCTTTACATTTTTTAAAATAAACTCCTGAAGTCTAATTTTTGACAATATATTAAATTTTCTTTAGCAAAATAGTTTTGAAATTTGGGTTTAAATTTTTTCAGAATTACTTAAAATTTTTTTGTAGAAGATTGAGAGCTGAAACGCACTAAAATAGCTATAAAATACATAGGAAATACCAAAAAGTAGCTAAAAATTTTGAAACTATTCGTAATGTATAGCTGCAAAACAACAATTCTGTGATTTCTTCAGTTTTTCGTGATCACAGAATATCTTCATTCCGAGTATTATTTTGTCTGAAGTACCACTTACTGTGACTTCAGTATGTTGGTTAGGGCACAAGTTGTATTTTGTGGGTGTCTGTTTTGCGTGGGGAGCGACGTTGCTAAGCACGGCACTTGACCCGATGTCATTATAATGCTTCTACCTAGTCATGGCTTACGTAATATAACAATCTATTCCTGTAAATAAAATAAATGGTTCAGTTTGAAATTCAGTATAGATTCCTAAGTTTATCATAAAGATTACAATGTTCAACTATTAGGTCATACAGACATCCTTCACGTAGTGGTATGTGCACCCGATCATAGTCTCTATAGCTGTGAGTTTGAGTCTTGGTATAGCCAACCGCGTTGGTGAGCTGTAAATACGGCACAAAAAATAGCAAAACAAAACAAAATAATATATATATATATATATATATATATATAATACACAAAATAATCTATATTTTTATAAAGTAATAGGGTTCGTGTGTTTCTGTCTGTGTGTACAGTTCTCCATCACCAACGAAATATAAAGGAGGTAAGAGGGTAGATCTCTCCTGGTAGAGAAACATTAGAACCCATTTTAGGATGTTTCTGTTATAGGAGACATAAGAATCTTTGCCTAATTTCTTTATATACTATTCTACAAACCACCCCCATATCGAATGACTTATGCTCATTTGCATATCACATTATATTAAATCTCTTTAACTAATTACCTCAACCTTATTACATATTGGAAATATTCTAATCATTTCAACTGTACTATTTACAAAATCTATTTAACATTTAATTATTTAATATATTTTCATTTAATTTTATATTCGATTTATTTCACTTTACGTATATTATCTGAAAGGTTTACTGTTTGTGCAATCGGAGATTTACGTCATTACATGTTGTCTGTAATAGATATTTTTCTTTTTATTGGATTTTTTTTCCACTTATTTTTATTATTAAATTTACCTTTTTAAAAAAATAACAATATGAAAATGTTTATAATTTTAACTTCTGGTGCTTACGCATTAACACTTTTTTTAACCTATTTTCAAAAATAAACAATAATTTTTATTTATTTTAAGCATAACTTTATTAATACATTTTTTTTTATCTAAACTTGAAATTTCACAATATTTATTTAAATTCCCACCCCCCTCCTCACACTACGAATGCCTTTCGAAATAATAACGTATTCTTTCCGCACGCTACCAAACCTACAGACATATCTACGTTTGCTCTATCAACTGCTGGATTTTAAGTTAATACAACATTAAAAAATTGAAATTAATATTAAAAAAGGTTTGTGAACAATATTTCTTTCAAAATTATTTTTTATATCACTGTTCTGTTTATATTCCTATAAATTTATATTGTGAAAATTTACCACTTACCAATAATATAGACAGTTCAGTTCCTTCGGTATTTGTGGTACCGTTCTGAAAAATTAACGTTACTATTTTGAAAGCCATGAAGGCAAAGATGTTTTGTAACTTATTTTGTGCTTCCAACTAACAATTAAAAAAAAAATTATATCGTGAAACTTCAATTTTAGCTAAAAAAAATAATGTTTAAAATAAATAAAAATTGTTAACTCTTGAAAATAGTTTAAAATTTCAAATAATTTTCATATTTTTTATTTAGATGATCTGCTTATTTACAAAATATCGTGAAACCTTAATTTAACCTAAAAAAATATTTAAAACATCATATTACAAGAATTACGCCCCCCCCATATTTTTTTTACAAGGTTTCGGAATAATCGCCGACAACGAATCTGATATTCAAACACTTCGCAACTGAATACTTTCGTAGATATTATTTTCCCAGTACAAAAGTTGGATAAAATTTTACTTTAATGCCCATATTACAGCTTGGTTCTTACAGTGCATAATTATCAATTTCTTCTACTGCTAAAACAATTTTTTGGTGAGGAAAGCTTTATGTTTTGGGATTGTATTGAAAATGTAATGGAAATTTCAATTTCGTTCCGTTTTAATCTTTTATATTTTACTTGCCAATATAATTGAAAGAATACAATTCAACTATCGTAATTTTATATAAATAAACAAAAACAAATATTTTAAAATAAAACTTTATTAAAAAAGAAATAATTTTATTTTTAAATGAAAAAAATCAATTTAGTAAAATAATTGTATTAAACATCCCAACCTCCCCATGTTAAGTATGACTTTCTAAATAAACACCCCCAGCCTTGTCAGCAAACCTGTAAACCTATAAAAGTTAACATTTCGAATGTGAACAGTGATTTTTCGATTTTGTTAGCGCTTGCCGCAATTAAAGACAATTAAAACGGAACTAACTTTATTTCCATTCTATTTTTTAAACAACCCCCAAAACATAACGCTCTCTTCCAGTTATAGCCAATTTTTTTTTAATTAAATAAAACAGTTCAAAATAAACAGATAAGCGCATTTTCTTTTACATTTTTCTTACAACCAACGTTGTCATTTAACCAACTGCAGGATACCGTTACTTTTGTGGGGTTGTTTTGAAAATGGCACGGAGATTATAATTTCGTTCCAATTTAATCTTTCTGGTCGAGCCTATTTCGAAAGCCTGTCTTACCATAGATTTGAACTACAAATAATTTATTACATTTTGATTATTACTATCTTAAGACTTAAAGCTTATATTTATTTCATTTTTCTATTTATATATTGAATTAGTTATTTCCAGTCTTATTTAAACGTAGTGCTTTCTTTAAACCGGATGAACCTTTTATAAAAATATGAGTTTAACGTAAAGAACACGAACAAGGTTTTATTCAACTGAATTTCTTCCAGTTTACTAACAAAATATATAAATTTAAAAGAGATATAAATAATAAAATAAAAAGGTTATGTAATTTAAAAGAAATACACGTACTCACAAAAGCAGAATTTTTTTTACACATTTTTTCTTTAAAACCATAACAATGAGACTAACAATTACCTAGATCTTAGTAATTATTTGTTTTAATAGAACTGTTTTAATTGTACTGTTTACATATATTAGTTAACCTAAGTTGGTATTACATTTATTTTACATTTACTTTTTTTTTTAATTATTACTTTTAGACTGTGACGTTTACACCCGGAAGTAATGAGTCACAAGTAGGTCGCTTTTATTCATTTTTGCTACAATATAATTGTTTATAATTGTACTATTCAGAAATATTATTTATAGTTCGTCCATTTCAGTTAGTATACATTTCCTTTACGCTTAATTAATTTACAATCATTAATATCGTTAAACAATTCCATTTAAAACCGAAATTATGCCACCCAAACGAAGTAGAAACGAAAGTGAGGAAGAAAGAATGGAAAGATTGGAAGCTAATAGACTAAGAGTTGCTGCAATTCGCTCCAATGAAAACAATTCAGATAGAGAAAGACGTCTAGAACTTAACAGGATACGTCAAAGAGAACGGAGAGCAAGACTGTCAGATTTGGAAAGAGAAACCCAACGTGAAGCTGACAGAACTAGACATGCTGTAAGGCGGTTAAATTCATCACAAGATGAAATTCAAGAAAGGCAAAGATATGCACTGGAAAGAGAAGCAATATTACGATCGAATGAATTATATGAGGTAAGTAGACGTACACAAGGTCAGTTGAGAGTGGCTCAACGACATCAGAATGAATCGGAAACCCAACGAAGCTTTCGCCTATACCAAGGGCAACAACGAGAGGCTGCATGGAGAGAGAGTATGACTTTGCCCCAGCAATTGACAGAAAACGAGGCAGCTAGACAACGAATGACTGCTTTGAGACACCATGAAATAGAACACTGCAATAGAAAAGGATTGCTCTACAACAAAAATGACTCTCTCACTACAGCTGATATAGGAAAAATGGACAAAGTATGTCAACATTGCTCAGCTGTAAAATTTAAAGGAGAAACCCCTGGTTGTTGTTGTTCTTCTGGCAAAGTTGTGCTTGATAGCTTTCCACCACTGCCTCAGTTGCTTCAAGATTTGCTCTCCGGCAATGGTCCCATCTCTAAAGATTTTCTGCAAAATCTACGCAGTTATAACAATTGTTTTGCAATGACATCATTAGGTCACAAAATTGCGGCAGTACATGGGTGGAATCCTTCTTTTAGAATTCGAGGCCAGGTTTGCCACCAGATTGGGAGTCTTTTACCACCTGAAGATGAAACAGCAAAGTTTATTCAAGTCTACTTCTTGGATAGTCTGGAAGAGGAACTACATAATCGGGGACGTGACAGTAGACTCAATAGAGACATTCTCCGAAGTCTGACTGAATTTTTACATGAGAACAACAGCTTCATTTGTCAGCTGAAAACAACAAAGGAGAGGATTGAAGAAGAACACTTGGTAGAACATAAAGTTGTCATAAGGGAAGACCGAAGGCCGCAAGAAGAGCATCCACGGCGATTCAATGCTCCAACAACAACGTATGAGATTGGAATATTAATGGAGAATGAACCAACAGCTAACCGGGATATTGTCTTGCGTTTTAGAAATGATACATTAAAACGGATCTCCGAACTACATCCCCTCTACGATACTTTAATGTACCCGTTAATGTACCCCTATGGTTCTCCATCTTACAACATCTACATGAAGGCATCCAATGGGCGAAAAGTTACCCAACAGCAATTTTATTCGTACCATTTAATGACTCGGCCTGGAAACTATTTTCTCTGGTACCGAAGGCTATTTCAACAATGGCTAGTGGATGTGTACTGCAAGATTGAAACAGAACGTTTACAGTTCCTGAGGAGTGAGCAACAGACCCTGAGAGCTGACAATTATAGCAACTTGAGAGATTCAATTCTTAGGGAGGATGGGAATCCAGAACAGTTTGGTCAACGAGTTGTACTTCCGGCAACTTATACAGGAGGCCCTCGATACATGTTTGAGCGTCAAAGTGATGCCATGGCATATGTTCGGCGAATGGGCCGAGCCGACCTCTTCATCACGTTCACAACAAATCCAAAGTGGACAGAAATTACAGAAAATTGTCTTCAAGGGCAAGACCCTCAGGATCGTCCAGATATTGTTGCCAGGGTTTTCAGGCAGAAGCTAAAAAAGTTACTTGAATTTATTAAAAAGGGAGGATTTGGCAGGTTGAGGGCTTTCCTGTACAGTATTGAATATCAAAAAAGAGGACTGCCGCATGCACACATCCTCACCTGGCAGGCCCCAGAGGACAAACTTCTACCAGAAAAAATGGATCTCTGCATATCTGCAGAGATCCCTGACAAAGAGGAAGATCCTGATCTTCATGCTAAAGTGATGGCACATATGGTGCATGGACCTTGTGGACCATTTAATCCAAATTGTCCATGTATGATTGACAACAAATGTTCCAAAAAATACCCAAAAGAATTTCTTCAGTGTACCGAGCAAGGCCAAGACTCTTACCCCAAGTACAGGCGAAGAAAACCAGAAGATGGAGGCCAGACTGGTACAATAAGGATGAAGAGAAATGGTCGGTATGTTAATCAAGAAATAACAAACCAGTGGATTGTTCCGTACAACAAGGTCCTCCTTCAGCAGTTCAACGCTCACATTAACGTAGAAATTTGCAGCTCGATCCAAAGCATCAAATATGTCCTCAAATACGTGAATAAAGGATGTGATCAAGCAGTGTTTGAACTACAAAGAACTGATGGAGCAGCTAACCAACAAGGCCAAGTACAAAGTCACATTGTGGATGAGATCCAGCAGTTCCAGAATGCAAGGTATGTCGGCAGTTCAGAGGCGGCCTGGAGGATATTGGAACATCCCATCCATGAACATTTCTCCCCAATTGTACAACTTTCTGTTCATCTTGAAAATGGGCAGCGTGTCATGTTCTCAGCTGATACTGCTCTGGAACGAGCCCAAGGTCCACCGCCTGCCACAACTTTGACAGCATTTTTTCAACTCTGCCATGAGGATGACTTTGCAAGGGGTCTCAAATACGTAGAAGTCCCTGAGTTTTACACTTGGAACAAATCGACAAAGAAATGGATGAGAAGAATGCGTGGGGTACAAGTTGAAGGTACTGAAAATGTATGGAAGGCACCATGCATTGGGAGAATCTACACGATTAGTCCAAAAGCAGGGGAGTGTTATTTCTTACGCCTGTTGCTCAATGAGGTTGCTGGTCCAACTTCATTTCAAGATTTGCGAGCATACAATGGTCAGGTGTTTGAAACATACAGAGCAGCGTGCCTTGCTCGAGGCCTTCTAGAAAATGACCATCACTTGCATCAAGCAGTAGGAGAGTCAAGTGCCACTCAATCACCTTCAAATTTGCGAAGCCTATTTGTGATAATTTTAACAGCCTGTGAGCCAAGCAATCCTCTTGAGATCTGGATGGCTTTTCGTGATGTAATATCTGAAGACATTCTTCACAGATACAGGCAAGAAGTTAACAATCCAGAAGCAGATTTTAATGAGGACATCTACAATAAAACTCTTTGTCTAATTGAAAAAAAAGTTCTCCTTATGTGCGGTCAACCATTGGCAAGCTATGGATTACCTGCACCAACGCAAGGGAGAGATGAAAGACTCGCGAGAGAGTATCAACGTGAAGTTACTTATAATCTTGAAGAACTTTCCCTACAAGCAGAAAATATGCAAGAAAAACTGACCGATTCTCAAAGAGAAGTTTACAATTCATTCATGGCAATGTTGGAAGCACAAGGTGAAATGAACAAAAACATGATGTTTCTTGATGCTCCAGGTGGTACGGGCAAGACTTTTGTAATCAATTTGATCCTTGCAAAGATTAGATCCATGAGAAAGATTGTGCTTGCAACAGCATCCAGTGGCATTGCTGCTACTCTACTACAAGGTGGCCGCACTCTTCACAGCACTTTTAAAGTACCCTTGGATACTCATCGAATGGATCAGCCAGTTTGCAAAATTACTGGTAACTCAGCCATGGCAAATGTAATTAGAGACACCTCTGCAATCATTGTAGACGAAGCCCCAATGACGCACAAGAGTGCTTATGAAGCAATTGACCGAACACTGCAAGACATCACAGGAAACAAGAATCCCATGGGTGGCATTCCAACCTTATTTTGCGGTGATTTCCGTCAAATCCTCCCAGTGGTTAAAAATGGCACAAGGGCTAACATTGTCAATGCAAGTTTGAAACAATCCTATCTCTGGAGGCACGTTATAGTGAAGAGACTGACTACTAATATGAGAGCCTATATCTCTGATAACACAGCTGCAGCAGACTTCTCAAAATTGCTTCTCCAAATCGGTAATGGTCAGTTTCCTATCACTTCTTCACCTGACACAATTAAGATTCCAACTGCGCTTGGTAAATGTGTCGGTAATCAGAAGCAACTGAAAGACAAAGTGTACCCAGACCTGCAAAACAATGGAAAATCACCGGATTGGCTTGCTGAGAGGGCTATTATTTCGCCATTAAACAGCAATGTGAATCATTTGAACAATTCAATAATGGATGAATTTCCAGGAGACACAAAGCAATACAAGTCAGTTGATTCGGCTACTAATGAATATGAAGCTGTTCACTACCCTGTGGAGTTTTAAAACTCTTTGGAGATATCTGGAATGCCTCCACACATTTTAAATCTCAAAATTGGATCGCCAATCATGATTCTTCGATCCTTGGAACCGCCAAAAACAACAAACGGAACCAGATGTGTTATCACCAGATTGCACACCAATGTACTTGAGGCCACCATTTCCTGTGGTCCCTACAAAGGCGAAACCGTTCTACTGCCAAGGATCCCCTTAGTTCCATCGGACTCAGAACTTTCATTTAAATTCCGGAGACTCCAATTTCCTGTGAAGGTGTGTTTTGCAATGAGCATAAACAAAAGTCAAGGTCAGACATTTAACACCATTGGCGTAGACTTGACATCAGACTGCTTCAGTCACGGTATGTTCTACGTCTCCATCAGCCGGACAGGAAGTTCAGAAAAACTCTACATTCTGGCTCCAAATCAAAGCAGCAGAAATGTAGTTTACCCTGAGGCTCTTCAGTGAAAAGTTCGAGAAATGGATATGAGGAAAAACTGACATGATCTGATTGTGGTAAGTTTTTAGTATTGAATGTGCAAGATAAAATTTAAGCAAGAGTTGAAAATTACTTCAATGAAAAATTTACTATGTAACATCAAGTAACCTTCCTTTTTGATGAAATTGTTTTGTGAAGTTCCTGATAGAATTTCAGTCACTACAAGAGGTAGTTAAAATGTTAATCACCTTATGCAATCGTTGCTCTTACAACATCAACTTACTGGAAAGGTGCCCACAGATTTTGGTACCCGAGTGCGCAACAAAGCTCCGTGCGAAGCACGGGTATCTTTGCTAGTATATATATAAAATAAAACACAAAATAAGATTTTCTTCAAAATGAGATTTTTTTTTTATTATATATAAATTAAATATATAAATACATACTGAATTTTATTGTAAAAGGAATTCACTTCAACATTGGAATTCTTGTTTTTGGAAATAGTATAAATGGATTAAGAGTTATCGCCCTTTGAATGTTTGCGGTGCATCGGGAGATACAATTAGATTCTGACTAGCGAAATCAGCTAGGTTGACGAATTATATGTACAGAATTATACGACAGAACTTAAAAACTGCTATTTTGATCAAAACATCAATCTCATAGTTAAGCCCTGCAAGTATTTGCACAAGAGCACATCTTTCTTTCCTGCTTATCTATATATCTATAAAACTGAAATTGTATGTCTGTGTGTGTGTGTACATTTCCCTACCAAACTACTCTGTCAATTTCCAGTCTACAGACTCGAGATTTGACTTAAGGGACATTGAGATTTAAGAAAATCTTTTTAATCGGGTTTCGGCCAGAAATTTGGCTGTCAAGGGGTCAAAGTTCAACGATTTAACTTTTGAAAACTCTACTAAACTCCTCCTCCAATTTTGTACTTAAACATTTGAAATTTTAGATGTAGGTCACTTGGACATGGATCAATCTTTTAAATTTTATTTGAGCCCAAAACAATAAATGTTAAGGGGTCAAAATTGGGGTCAAAGTTTAAAATAATTGACCTCTGCGATCTCTACAAAATTACTCAGCCAATTGTTGGCCTAAACATTTGAAATTTAACATAAAATGTCTTCAAACATAGGGTAAGCTTTTTAATCGCATTTTAGTCGAAAAGTTGGCTGCCAAGGCGTCAAAGTTTAAAAGATTTGACTTTTGCGGTCTAAAATCTCATTAAAAGTTTGATCCATGTCCAAGTATCCTACATCTATAATTTCAAGTGTTTAGACCCAAAATTGGCTGAGGGGTTTGGTAGAGTTTTCAAAGGTCAAATCGTTGAACCCCTTGACAGACAAATTTGGGTCTAGACATTTCAAAGGTTATATAAAGGGTATTAAGAAATACAGCAAGCTTTTTAATCAGTTTGAGCGAAAATGTGGTCGGCAAGAGGTCAAAGTTGAAAGAGTTAATCTTTGCAGATTCTACCAAACTCTTCCGACAATTTTGGGCATAAATACATTTTGATGTACGTTACCTGGACATAAGTCAAACTTTTTAATATATATATATATATATATATATATATATATATATACATACATACATATATATACATATATATATACATATATATATATACATACATATATATATATACATACATATATATATACATATATATACATATATATATACATATATATATATATATATATATATATATATATATATATATATATATATATATATATATATATATATATATATATAACGCAATTTAAGACGATGAAAGCGTTAAAATCTAATACCGATATTTATATGTGTAAACCAGACAAAGGTGCAGGAGTGGTGATTTTGGATAAATCGGACTACGTTGAGAAAATGGCAGTTATTCTCAATGATAGTTCGAAATTCCGTAAACTCGGCTCTGTCGAGTTGACGGATAATACTTGCAAGAACGAGGCTAAAATGCAGAGACGTTTACTTGCATTATTTAAAAAGAAGGTGTTTTGCAAGGATGTCTATGACAGGATCAGACCCTCTTGGTCACAACGTCCCAGAATGTATGGTCTCCCCAAAATCTACAAGCAAGGTGTTCCACTGAGACCTATTTTATCAATGGTTGGTTCAGCACAACATTCTTTGGCTCAGTGGCTTGTGGAAATTCTGCAACCTGTGCGTGAGCTATACACCACGCATTGTATCCCAGATTCCTTTCGGTTCGTTGATTGTGTACGTGGGTTGGATTCTAATGCAGAGACGTCTTTCATGTGCTCATTTGATGTCTCTAGTCTTTTCACCAACATACCGTTGGATGAGACTATACGCATATGTGCCGACGCTTTATATGATGGTCGCCTGACTGCTCCACGGTTTTCTAAAGAGATTCTTATTGAACTCATTTTAATGTGTACGAAATCCGTGGAATTTAGTTTTTGTGATATTACTAGAAAGCGAAAGTGTGCATTATTTGTGAACCAGAAATCATCTATACATCTTTTAACGTTAATGAAATCGAATGTACAATGTATATCGTGATAGTGGACGCTTGACATATCATCTCTAGAAACATGTAAACAATGATAAAATGTAGCAATCTGTGTCCCCAAGGTCGTCAATCAGAGGCCAGGGTTCTAGATAATTATAACTTCGGAGGTTTAAACGCCGGATAAGAAAAAAAATATTGCAATATATTAATATTGATAAACTTTCGAATCTACGGTGCTCTATTAAACAACTCCGTTTCAAATTAATTTTAGAAGATTGAAAACTTACTTTTCAATTTTTTCTGGATTCGCAAAGCTTTTTCTGCGGGATTTGTCAGCGGCATCTGAAATCTAAAACAAAAACGAAAAAATTAATTTTGGGGTTTTATTTACTAATTTACTAAAAAATAGTAGCAACTCCCACCACATTTACATGTTGGGAAATTGAACAGCGAGATGTCTGTTCACATTATACTTGAACATCTGCTTGTCAATAGATTCAGGGTAGCTGTTGTGATATTCATATGGATGGATTGTTATAGATTAACGAGGATGCAAAGGGACTGAAATGAAACACGTTTATTTACTGAGGTATACAAACCGGAACTGCTGACGGTTAGCCCGAAACCGGAAGAGGGGATATGGGGAAGGAGTGGAAGGAGGGCTAGCTAGACTTTTATTGCTGATACTACAACATCCTCTTCTCTATTGAAGGAGAAGTACATTGGGCTGTAATGGGCTGAAAAGGTTGCGGGAACAGGGGAGATAGTTCATTTGTTCTATGTTACAGGTCGAGCCTCTGGATGGGTTTGCTCGACCTCCTCGATCTACGTAGTTTGAAAGTGATTGATGAGTGCTTGGGATGGTTGATGGGTGACCACCGGCTGGGCGTGGGCCTGTGCTGGGATAGTGTTATGAAGGTAAGGAACTTGGTGTGTGTAACAAGTTTTCCGTAGGTGCTGGCATTTTGTGTTGTCGCCTTGCTCTTTGTTGGCCTTAATAACTGCCGGTTTCTGCGATGGATTTCACCGTTGGCAAGTTTGACTAAGTATGACCTTGGCTCTGCAGCTATTTGCACAAGCTTTCCAGGCTCTCAGAGTCTGGTTCTTTTTCCCTGAACATAAACTCTGTGTGTTGATGGCTACTCTCTCGGTCATACCACTTTTTTGTTTCTTTTTTGCTCTTCTCCAACTCTTGTTTTGTTTGTTCAGCCCCTAGTTATTGTTACGATACTAGTGGGGTCCTCATGGGTCTTCCATTCAGTAACTCTGATGGGGATTTGATTTGAGCTGATAGCGGTGTGAACCTGTAAGCCATCATTGCGAGGTGAGTGTCTGTGTTCGTTTCTCGCGCTTTCAGCAATAGCTTTTTACAGACGCCTACAATCCTTTCTGCAAACCCATTTGACTGGGGGTGATGTGGTGACGAGGTAGTGTGCCTGAAGTATGATTTGGAAAAAATTGCAAACTCTGTACTGGAATACTGGGACCCATTGTCACTGTATACTGCCTCTGGAACACCTCGTTCTTCAAACAGGAGTTTCATTTGTCGGATTACTGCAGATTATGTCATCGAGTGGAGACGCCATATGAAAGGGATGCGGCTGTAAGAATTCCTTATCTTCCATGGTAAAGATGTCGGTACTGACATACTGACATGGGTAAGAAGGTGTCTCATGTTGGTGTAGTGTTTCTGATGGGATACTGGGTTGGTACTTCCGACATGTGGAACAGTCTCTAACTAGTTCCTCTATGTCCTTGTTGATACCAACACAGAACACTGCTGTTCGGGCTAGTAAGCGTGTTTTCTCTATCCCTTTGTGAGATGAATGTAGTTGTTGTAGGATGTCCAGTTGAAGTGAGAGGGGTATAATGTTTTTGTTGCCTTTAAGGAATATCCCATCCTGGAACCCAATTTCGTCCCTAGAGTTCCAGAAAGCTTGTACATGAGAATAGCAGTTGGATTGAGTCATAACTGTGTTGGTGAGTTCTTTTAGTACTGGATCTTTAGATGTTTCTACCTTGACATCTAGCAAGCGAGATGAGGATGCATTCAGGTGTGCGTTGAGTAGATGTATGTTGATGTCTACATCCCTGATTGGTTCCCCTGGGCTTCGTGACACCCTGGACATGCAGTCGGCTATTGGAATGGATTTTACTGATTTGTATTTAACTGTGAAATCATAGCCTTGAATTTTGAGTAACATTCTTGATAACCTTGGTGGTGGATTAGCAAGATTCTTAAAGGCTATTGATTCTAGCGGTTTGTGATCTGTTATTATTGTCACTGCTTGGCCCCATACATAGTGATAGAATTTTTCCAATCAAAAAACCACTGCTAGCATTTTGCTTTCTATGTTAGAGTATCTTGTCTCCGGCCCTGACAGGGGTTTGCTTGCTAGAGCGACCGGCATTCTATTTTGGATGTCCAGCCCAGCTGATAATGCATCTACCTGTATAGTGATCGACGCTTTTGGGTCAACATATTTTCGCACAATTTCTTTTCCTACTTCGTCTTCTACATTGTTAAATGCAATCTGTTCCTGTTCCGTCCAGATGAATTGCGTTTTTGTTGACAGAAAATCTCGGAGCGGCTTGGTCAGCATAGCCAGTTGTGGCTAAAATTTGTTCAAGTAATTTGCTTACCCAAGAAAGATTGCTAATTGTTTTTCAACTTTTGGTGGTTTCATCTGGACGATCGCCTCTGTCTTCTTTGGGTCTGGTTTTATTCCATCTCTTGACATGATGTGGCCAAAAAAAGAGATTTCTTGTGTGCGGACCACTAGTTTGTCTGGGTTGAACTTGCAGTTCTTAGCTCTTTCTAGGAGTTCGTTGAGTGCTTTGTCATGATTGCTGCCATCCTCCTCAAATCCAACAATAACGGCATCGTCCGATATTTAGAGGACATTCGTAATGTCTCCAAAAGTCTCAAACATGGCTCGCTGAAATTCGTCTTGCGCACTCTTGGCCTCCATTGGGAAGCGCTTAAACATATAGCGTCCTTCAGGAGTGATGAATGTCGTAATTTCTCTTGATTTTTTGTCCAGCTTCATGTTCCAGTAGCCTGATTTCACATCAACTATTGAGGGCCATTTTGCTCCATAATGTCTGGAGATGATTTCCTCAAACGTTGGTGTAACAAAGTGTGGCCGCAACACTGCTTTGTTTAAGTCCTTTGGATTTGACAGATCTGTTGGCTTTTGTGACGCATACGAAAGAGTTGACTCAGGCTGTCGGTTTAGTTATTATATCTTGGGCGACAAGGGAATCTAACTCTGCTTTGAATTTCTCTTTCAAAGCTATTGGTACCTGACGGGGTGGGTGTATTACTGGGGATACTGACGGGTCAATCTTAATGCTGTACTACCCTGGTAAGCAGTCAATGCCTTTGAATACATCAGGAAATTCCTTGAGTATGCGCTCTCTTTCTTTCACATCTCCTTCTGGTCTTGATTGTGCTACTGCAGATGAAGTGATCTTGTTTAGATATATTGGTCCCTATTGTAAAATTAAGGGTCACTAGTCCACGTTTGCTAGAGGTCTGGAGGGCCAAGTAGCGCGGGTCCATCACTTTTTACTACATGGAAGTTGGCACTTGTAAACTTGTCGCCATATCTGACTCCTAGGTGACATACACCCACGGTCGATTTGAACACCACCAAAGGCGAATAGTCGGATGGGGGGAGTGTCTTGAATGTGTACATGCTTGAGTATTTTGAAGTATTCCCAAGGGATAAGGTTGCTCATAGCGCCTGTGTCCACCTTCGCGTATATTTTTATTTGGGATCTTTTGTTTCCTATTCTTAATTCCGCATATGCCTCTCTCGCATCTGCTGGGGTATGCGATATTGCTGTTTTGAGTCCTGATATCGTATGGAAGTATCGTATGGAAGTATCGTATGGAAGTATGCCTCTTTTGGCGAGTAGTCATCTTCTTCATCGCTGTGTGCTGTCATGTTATGTGCGTTTCTATATCTTGGGGATTTTGCCGATCTTGGAGGTCTATCTTATAAATGGAGTCTTTTGTACCTCTGGTGCGGTAAACAACTGCAAAGTGCCCTGTTCTCCAGCACTTCCCACAGGTTTCTCCTTTTGCTGTGCGTTCACCTCTGTAATGGCCTTTTCCACAGAAGTAACATTTGTTATAATATTCCTTCCCGACTTTATTGCATGGCCATCTTCTGTTCTTTCCTCGGGATCTGCGGTGCACTATGTGTGTTTTGTATTGTCTCCACCTGCTTCAGTGTTGCCTCTTCTGTCTCTGCAGCATGTAGTGATTCTGCGATGCTGAGATTCTTCCCTTCCTTGAGTAATGCCTTTTGTGTGGACTTCATGTTCAGTCCAAAAATAAAAAGGTCGACCAGAAGGGTTTGCTCTACGGGGAGATCGTACTCTCACTGTTTCATTATTTGCCTTAATCTCTTTAAAAATCCGTGGGCTGGTTCATCAGGTTATTTTCGGCACTGTAGGAGCTGGTATCTCTCAACACGAAAATTTGAGCTCGGCTCTATATACGCGCGAAATTTCTTGATGTAGTTTTCTACGTTGCACGCTTCATTTGTCTCAAATTCAAATGTGTCACTCAAATCTTGGCATTCTATCTCCGACCATAGCAACAGATAATTTACTTTTACGTCTCCACTTACGTCTTTGAGAGGTCCGTTGAAATGCAACATAACCTGGTGAACGAATCTGTCGAAATCTTTTGGTAAATTGGTACTCCATCCATAGACGGAGGAGGTATTTGATAAGGTAAATTAGAACACGTAAAAGAAATGAGAAAAAATAATTCTTCTTTTTTTCAAAATTTTTTTGTTATTGATTCACAAATTAACTTATTGGCGTACGATATTTGCTTTTAAAGAGCAATAGTTTGTATTTTTGTTGTTGTTGTTTGTTTAGAAAAACAATAACAATATGAATAGCGAATCACCTACCTTCCACCGGGTCTTGTTCCGACGTTTTTCGACAGCGTTTCTGCTTATTTTTTATTTTTTTATTTTTTATTTTTTTGTATTATGTCCCTCGGTCTGTGACTTTGTAGATTCACTTTACACCGTGATTTACTTGTTTTTGAGTTCCTGTTTACCGCCACCACTTGTAGACTGATGACTCGATTGTTTTTTGTTTATCTTCTTTTTTTTCTACTATGTCTATAACTTATTTGAACCCACTTTTGATACCATATTCTTCCTGAGCACTGAGCACTTCTTCGATCTTTGGTTGGATACGGTTGAGAAGCATGGCATTAGTAGATTTTTGCTGCAATTGGAGTGAGTGTTATTCCTCTGTAGTTGCTTGGTATGCTTAGGTCACCCTTCAAGCCAAATAATTTAACAAATTCTTTCTGCCGCCAAAGCGAAGGCTTACGTGAAATAATTTTGAGAGTCAGCCTGGTGCAATATTTTGAAACAGTCCATTTTATAGACATCGGCACAAGCTTAATTTTCAATTAGATGGCAGATTCCAAGGAAGAAGAGGGGTGAAAACGATGTGGCTTGGCCAGCCTAATTTCTGCCAGTATATAATGGTTGATGCATGTCTTCAAATGTAGTGGCAATTGAATTCCGAAGAAACATTACTTTGTGTGATGTAGGGCAAGCTGTAATTATTGACCAGGGGAATGCAGACTTCACACCAAAAAACAAAACAAAACAAAAAAAAAAAAAACAACAACCGTAACACAACAGACGGGAAACGGTTTTTTTCGTATATTATTTCAAAGTGCTGTATAGTTTTTGTTATCTAATCATATTTAATGTTTTGTTTTCAAATATGATTGTCGTGGTCACAAATCACCGCTCCTTAGTTATTGTACCTATTTACTATGCCTCCTCACGGGACAGAGTTAGACAGCAGGGTCGTTTTTTAACGTGGAGAAAAGGTACAAAATAAAAATTGTCTCAGTCATGAAGGACTGATCCTCCACCGAAAGAGAACAAGAAATGGAAATTGTAAGCAACACACGCTGGTAAGTAGAAACAGGCACGAAATCTGACACACGTGAAAATATACGACGACCACAGCAATGACCGTTTTCAAGTGGCAAAGAGAAAACTTCATCTTTCATAAACTAAATAAAAACAAAGGACTATTATTTCGAACCTAGATTAAAATAAATACAATTAATAAACACTGAAGACAATTTTAACTGTAAGTAATATGGTGTGAAATTATTTCTAGTCATTCGGTGTTTAGCGACATCATCACTGGCCATGGAGCCTGTTCCGCGAACGGTTCTCCATAAAACTAGCGGCTTTCACAGTAAATCTTCATCTCTGAAGCGCTGATTTCTCAATCCCACTTTCTAACCATGGTGTCTAAGTTCTTTCAGTGGGAAATAACTAAAAACCCTTCAGTTCAGCCCATCTCAACTTGACTCTCGTCAAGTCTACGTTGTCACCATGAGGGTCAAGGGGCAGCAGAGTGCGATGCACACTCTACTGCTGCATGTCTCTTGGGTCTCCCTTCCGCAGCCTGCCACTCCAGAATACTCCTGCAGCTTCCAGCGACTCCAGTTTACTTCTACATCGCTTACAGGCACTCCAGAGGCTTCCCATCTCGACTGACGTCCAACTACCTGCTTCAGTGCCTATATACGTCCAGCTACCCGTATCAGCTAGGATCACCTATTATATAGTCAGTGAGGTGGATTAGATATTAAAAAAGTTATAGATTGTATGTATTAGAGGTAGGGGATATTTAAACGGTTATATTGTATTGTTTTTTAGCCAGGGGATATGATATCGACGTATAAACTGAGTCATGTTGTATCAGAGAGGAATCACACGGGTATATATTACAGTTCATATTTACATAAGGTATCATTTTTGTATAAGAAGAATAATATATGCTTCATACCTTTTTTCTTCAAGAGTTCTATCTTCCTGCTGAGCTCCGTGACGAAACATAAAATGACCAACACCATCCAATTGAGGCATCTATTCTTCCTTCTTTTGTGAAACCACAGAACAACACTATATTTTTAAAATATAAATTTATTTCAGTTGTCTCAAATGGTCTTCACACAGAGTCTGCTTACGTCTACATGCTTATTCTATCTAGCCTCGCTTCCTGGCCGCCTTTTCACTCCCGTGACCAACTCTCCAACTTCCGTCTGTTCACTCTCGTGATCAAACTCCAACTTTTCTACTCTAAACTTCCCGACCCCCTGACCTCAGTTCCGTTACGTCATCATTAAAAAACACACGTATCCTTAATGTGACCTTCTCTGTCACGTACACCTGTTCAAGGTTATTTTGTTTATATTTAACCTAGCTAATTTATATAACCATCTTCAGCTACACTTTATTCTATAAACAATAAATTAATACCAATATAAACTATTTTAAAATAAATTAATACCAATATAAACTATTTTAAAAAATATAATTGAATAGATAGATAAATAGATAGATGGACCGATAATAATTAATTAACTTTTAACAATGTTAATTATCTAACACACCCAAAGGGTGAATTCAACATGAGCAACCTACTAAAAACAAATTCGACCAGTATAAATTACCGAAAATTGAATCAACACGTTGATGCTTTTACTGGGATATGACACTATATGGTGTCATGAATGCATGCAGCGAGGTGCATATTGCGGTGAGGGGGTGTTTGACCGGACGGTATGGTGTGAAGGAGTGCAGAGAGATGCAAAACCTTAGCTAGAAAAATAGGTCAAGCCGCCGATGTGTCATTGTAAGCTTGTTAGACGCAAAGCAGATGTTGTGTTGCCTCAAAAGGGCAGACAGATTTGGAATTATCTACATGTCAAAAGAGACGGTCTTGTTTTTCAAATAGAGGAAGAGAGGGCAGAAGAGGGGGTGTTGATGTCTGATTGGGACCAAACAGAAATGTCTATGGGATTTTGTCAGAGAAGAAAAAAACAAATGATAATTGTTTTATCTCATTGCTGTTATATATCTGTTAACAACGAAAAGGTTGTTTTTAAAACCTCCGTTGAGCGATATGAAGACACCCAGATATCTTAGCTGACAGCTTGGGGTGGGGGTCGGGCGTTGTTCGACTGGGGTGACTAATCACCCCTAATTTAATAATAAGTAGAAACACCTCAGTGCGAATGGGGGTCAAGGGTATGGGTTGCCGCCGGGCATTGTTCGACTTGGAATGACTAATCACTCCTAATTTGATAATAAGTAAAAACCTCAGTACAAATTAATAGAATAAAAGGGAGAGAGAGGGGTGCTGAGTGGACAAGACGAAGGATAAGCTCTAAAAGGAAGAAAAGAAGAGTGTTTGTAACCACTCTCTGAAGGAGAGGTGGGGGAAAGGGGTTGGATTTAGAAAAAGGAATTCTAAAAAGAGAAGAGTCATAGCCAGCAAGCTGAACGGCTGGGCTTGTCAAGTGCTCCCGATTTGGGAGAACTCAGGGCCTGATGTTATGATGTTAACTAGCCTGTGTTAATGGGAAATCTGTGACTTTACTGGTCTGGTCTTACATCATTTCACTGCTATAGTCAGTCACTTCAAATTAGACAGTAGCTGTTATGAAGTAATAAAGACAATAAATAGCTTGTTATTGTTATAAACCGGAGTTCTGTTGTTTGTGGTGAGGACTCTTCATTTTGCAGCAAGCCGCAAGGACCAGTGGAGTGATTGATGTACCCGGAGACCTACACAGGCTAGGAGACGATTCGGTCGAGAGGCAAAGCGTCCCACCATGAAAACACAGTGGGTAAGGCTGATCAACAGGCCAACTTGTAACGAGACAATGTACGATCGAAAGAACACCTGCCACATCGGGTGGAATTCGACGAGGTTAAGGACGCTCGGTGTGCCCGGTGCAGTAGGAATGCTGCGGTATAGTCATCGTTATAGGAAACGTAGATATGAACACCGCTAAACCATAAGAGTAGAGTCAGAAAGGGAGCAATGTAGCACTGCTGAATTTAAACAGATATGGACCCATAAGTCACTGTGGTCATTTCAAACAGTGATAATCAAATGAAAACGAAATTGTTTGGCACACTTGAGTTTTAGCCCAAACGTAGCACCCTTAATAATGTTATTATTATTAAAACTGTTTTGATGTAGGATGAGACCACAGCGAAAGCTAAATCAGCTTACGTTGATGACATTTAGGTCAATAATGACATAATGTCTACCGATGCGGTTCTAGTGAAACTGGAATCTTTCGGTTTGAGATGCAAGGACCCCTAGCGTTTAAAAGACTAGATGCCCGTGTTAGGCCTTAAGGTCTGGGCGGAGCGTAATACGATGGGAGCGAAGGAGCCCGATTCCAGAATGACTTTGTGTGTTGACGAGAGGCTTCACGTTTTCTATTTGTGGAAATTAGTAAGACATATACCTATCTGTGAATGGCTCAGATCCACAACAGAAGTACTAAAAATATGAGTAACTGCGGATGCGGAAAGGATGGAACAACATAGTGGATGATGATTCTTTCCAGCAAATGATGGCCGAAACATTGACTAGAGTCAACGATCCTGCCTAAGGCGAGTAGCATGTATTTGGAAACGAACTAAATGCTTGGGTTGACGTAAGTTCATTAGCCACAGCTGTAGATCTCCCCACTGACATTGTGTGTTTACCACTGGTTGACTGACACCTTAACTGGAAAGGCACGCGTTAGTACTAAAGCTGCAAGTGAAATGTTGGTATGAAGTAGAATAATAAAGCGTCTACTTAACGAATACAGCCTGGATATTACCTTAGTTCCATCTGCACAGAATTTGGCTGATAAATGGACTCGAGTGCAAAAGAGGTGGATTAATATAATGAGGATGGGATCTCATCCTCCACAACTGGCATGCACAGTCTTAACAGATTACACCTGATTACATCAACAGAGTGGACATTCTAAAATTCGTCGGACCACATATTTTATCGGAAGAGTGTGTCCTGCAACTATAAAGGCATCGATCGAGGCAGCCAGATGCTCGTGCGGAGAGTGCCAGATAATTGAGCCGGCAGCATCCCGATGGCAAACAGGGAAGCTTGAGGTGGAGGGCAACTGGCGTCGGATAGGCAAGGATGTAACGCATTATGATGACAAACATTTCTTAACTGGAACAGATTGTGGCCCAGCACGTTTCACGATATGGCGCTTGTTGACACGACAGGATACATCGAGCATTGTATGTCAATTAAGATCCTTTTTAAGATATCTTTTTTTTAATGTGGTCCCCTGCTTGAAATCCTGACTGAAATCCTCTACATTTTGATGTCAAGAATTTCGGAAATTCACACAAATAGGGGATTAGAATGTGTTATCGATGTATTTTCCTGAAGGTAACGGTATAGCGGAATGTTGTCACCGTGCCATCAAACGAATTGAAGCTAGGACGAAGTGTTCGATTCCAGAAGCTGTATACTGGTAAAATGTGACACCCAAGCAACACCAGAAACTGCACCAGCCACGAGATTTACCACTACGAACAGAGTATAAAAGAGATAGATGTCACACCATCAGTGGTTAAAGCTGTCGACACACTGAATATCGTATTTGGGTAAAACCCGCGAATGCTCAGTACACTAAAAGACTTGGCAGCGGAAAATAGATGAAATAATAAATGCCCAGACTATGTTAACTGCTGCTGTTGCACGTCATATGAAAGATGTCCGCCTCTGTTATGCTAATTCTGAGGATGATGAAGTTCGCATACAATTGAGGATGATCCTGATCTTCTACTCCTTCAGATGAGCGTAGAAATACTGCCTACAGAACCAGAAGAGGGGATAATGGAGCCCATTGGTGGCGATGACGGTAGTGATGAGTAAGACGTAAACGAGGAAGTAAAACCACCGATTCTTTGAAAAACAAACACGACAAAGACGAATACTGCTTTCTGTCGTGTTTGTGATCATGAGATCAGGGATGAATATAGAAAATCTTAACCTACTTGGATAGCATATGTGCATGTTTCAAAGGCTTGGTTGTGTAAAGAAATAAGACAGAAAGGCTAAAATGGCGACACGTAGTTGGTTTTATGGTTGACGTTCACGTAGGCGACGTCGTTTCTATGCAAATGAGACAGGTAAATAAAAAGAAAAATGGAGCAAACAGGGAAATGAGGTGGAAGAAGGCGTGTGCTACGTACATAGGCGTGTGCAAGTTGGTATACGGTCTTTTCGTCACTCAACATTACATCGCACGACTATTTATCACGGACTATTAATCACTAGACATTCAATCACTTGTTTTTATTATGTGGATAATTGATCACATCGAGACATTTAATCACTTGGGGATTTCCGAATGCGATTGAAAGGTATTATTTTTTTACAACATTATATTTGTCTATTTTTTGAAACCTTTTAAGATGATTCTTCATTATGTTTCTATCCATTTTTGTGAACGATTTTCCTCATCTTCATAGTTGTTGTGTATACACAATATAGTTTTTTGACGAATAAATACCAAACATATTAAATGTAATGAAACAAAATGACCATTTCAAAAATTATTTTACAAAAGAAAAATACAAGCAATAAATAAGGGATTCAATTTATATATATATATTTTCAATGAACTAAAAAATTTGCTTTTTTACAATGAACTAAAAACGATATATTTCATAAATGCAAACAATAAGTAACATTTTTTCTTTAAAACTTTTTAACAAAACATTTCAAACTTTTATTTATAAATAAACAAGAAACAATAAACAGAACATTTTTGAAAATATTTTTTTTAAATTTATTTTTTATATTAAAAGAATTTTAAAATAAGCTTTTTTCTTTAAAACTTTATAACAGAATATTTCTTTAAATTTTTTTCTTCTATTTTAACAGAAAGTTTAAACAATTTTCTCTTTAAAACTTTTTATCAGAACATTTTTTAAATGATCTTTTTAATTTCTTTTATTGTAACAGAATTTTTAAATAACATTTTATTTAAAACTTTTATTAAATAATTTTTAAATTTAAAAAAAAAAGTAATTTCCTTTTCTAATTTTTGTATTGTTTTGATGAAGTGAAGTGCAGTCTTGCTAAAATAACTATAAACACTATTTGTGGGACAAATATGTACTAGCATGCAAATACAACAGTATCTCACTCCGTGAATACCGAGAGGTTGCATTGCCAACATGCAGCTTCAGCGACTGGCATCGCCTTGAGAGAACTGCTACATTTTAGAAATGCCTTGCACAAATGATGCCTGTTGCATTTGCATATTTTTCAGTTCTTCTATAAAATTCCACAGGATGATGTTACTGAATTTGTTGCCCTCGCTATTCCACCTGACACACTTTCAAAATTATTCCATGTTTCTATGGGATAAATTGCACCCTGGACGTCTACGGCCTCGAATATATGTATGTTGGAAATACGCTGGTAGCTCCGGCATTTTTCCATGTTCTTGCATGTAGTCAGCTAGTATCGAAACCCGTCAGCAACGTTTACTTATGGAAGCATAGCTGATGCAGGTAAGCAATTCGTAAGTTGTCATTACTTTTGTAGTCTGATTTCCTGACAATTTCGTTGACTTTTCTAAGAATACTTTGTGTTAGATGAAAGTAGCAACCCAAGATTCCAGCATTAGGATAAGCTGTTTTAAATGCATTAAAATAGCCACAATTTAGCTCTGACTAATCCATTGCTCACGTTTGACAAATATTACTAACCGATCACTCCTGAACCAGAGTCAAAGTCCATTTAACCGTTTGTTTACTTGGCGATGTCATTAGTACATCTGGTTCAGATTGGGTGGCAACTGAGACAATGACTGCCCTTGAAGTAGCCGATATGTCACCCATTTTATCTTTCATTTCAACAATGGCTTGGCGCGCCAAAATATTTTCTTTGTTACTAGAATGTTTATGCTCGGGGTCGCAGTTGCTTACAATCTCATCATTTTTGGTCGTTAACCTTGTTGCACATTTGACACTCTGGTAAAGCTTGCAACGCCACTGAATAGTCCCATTTTAATATTTTCGATGTTTAACAAATTCATATTGTTTTCCTTTCGACGTAACTCCAAAAGTAACTTTGTTTCCACTCATTTTAGGCTGTTTACTTTTTCAGTTTAATAAATGTTAATAAAAATCCCACTGCTTGTAGATACAGAATTTTAAAATGGCTTTAAGCACAAACACCACCACCACCACCACCACCACCACCACCACCACCACCACCACCACCACCACCACCACCACCACCAACAACAACAACAACAACAACAACAACACACCTTTTCAAGACAATTAGGTAAAGTAATTAAATGCACACGTGATTACATGCCCACGTGATTATCTGTGTGTGTGATAGGCATGTCCAAACAAAGACGATAAATAGCACTTATGTAGCGGAATTGGCAATAAACGAAATGGGGGGAAAATAAAGAGCTTACCTCAGATACGACCCGAGCGGAAGAGAGTTCCAAGATGGCATCCATGGGTTTTTATTGGCGTTGACCTCATGCAATTCTCACGATTATACAAATATTTAATTCTTATAAAGGCTGGACGCTGGAAGCAGTCAGGGAGTGTTTTGCAGATTGTGCATAGGTGGTTCTGATGGTTGGATTGTTCCTTGTGACAAACCACGAATCTGCGAGAAGCTAGTTTTCTTCTGCTTTTTTTATGTCTCTTTCTTCTTCTTTCTCTACTGTCATTACAGCCAAAAAATCCCTCTCTTCTAGAGGTGGGCGGTGCAGAGCAAAACTGACTATTTCCTATCTTTGTTCCTCCTTTTTGCCTACTACATTTTGCTAAAACTTAATACAAAGCAATTATAAAAATGATCTTAAATAGAGTACGACGGCCTGTTAATGAATGTTTTTTTAAATTTTATTTAAACAACATTATTTAAAAAGTCTCTTATATAAATTTCTGCTCCTGCGTTGTTTAAAAATAAAATAATTATTGAAAAAGTTTATTTTATAATATTCTGTATTGTTTTTTAAAGTCCGGTATTGTTTGTTTATATTAAGTAAAAATAAGAGAATGAAAATATTTGAAGAAGTTTGTTTACATTTTTAAATAAAAAATGAATTAAAATAAATGTTATATTTATTTGTTAAAAAGTTTAAAACAATAGTGGATGATGTTTACTTTAAGCGAACAGATAAACTCTCCTCTAACTCTTGCATGATTGGTGGGGGACAATTTTCCCCTATATATTTTAATTTCGCGTAAAAATAGCCTCAAAATTGTCAAAGGGGCTAAAAATTTAACGTAGTAAAAACATAATCACAAATAACATTATTACATAATTTTATTTTTTTCTTGGGAGGTGATTAATTTTCTCTGTATCGAGTGATTAAGTGCCCACATGATGAAGAGCGTAATTAAATGTCTAGTGATTATATGTCTGTGATTAATAGTCGGGTGATTAAATATCAGATGATGAAATGCCAGTAAACCGTTAAGTTGAAAGAGTGTCAAGTTGTGGAGTGTGAAGTTTTCACAGCAGTGTGTCGAATTTACCTGAGAAATAAAAAAATACACGATTAAACCCGAATCATCAACTTCCAACGTAGACCCCCACTTCAATATTTCCTTCTCCAGTATCAGGGGTCTACGTTCTAACCTTCCAGAGGTTAAAACACAATTAGAGGAGACTAAACCAGACCTATTATTCCTAAGTGAAACTACCATTGGACAGACTATTTCCCTAGATGAGGTCGTAATCAAAGGATACTCTAACTTAACTTCCAAATCTGACCCCAAGATCGCCATGGGCATGGAATATATGCCTATATTAAAGATGGCTTTCCATGTGGTAAGAAGACCCTAACTTACCATTTATGTGCTTTCGGGTTGCACTAGCTCACACTACTGGGTTTATATTTACTCTATATCGCCCCCACAACAGCGGAGTTACTATCTTTCAAAGCATATCTGAGAAAATTGACCGTATTCTAACTGCTTATCCTTCAGCTAACATTCACGTATGTGAAGACTTCAATGTTCACAATGTTGAATATTTAACCCACTCAAACAAGACCGATGATGATTCTGTCACGATTTCTCACTTGCTTATGACCTCAGATTGTTCACGAACCCAACCGTGTGCCTGACTCTGACGGCCAGTATGCAAGTCTCCTAGACCTTTTTCTCACAACTTACCCTGAACTATGTTCAGTTTCTGTTCTGTCTCCACTTGGATCTTCCGACTACTATGTTGTATCAATTAAGATAAAAAGAAAACGTATAAAGTCTTCAGACGTACCTCTCCATCGTACAGCATATCGATACTCTATGGCAGACTGGGATAGCTTCTGTACATTCATATCGGATCTACCTCTGCATCTCATGTTTAAAAAGAATGTGTCCTCTATAGTATCAGACCTGACAGAACGGTTAATTGTAGGTATTGACCGTTTCATATCCTCGAAAAAGTTCCAGCGAAAATCTAACAACTAACAGTAGTTCTCTCCAGAATGTGCAGCTGCAATTACACACAGAAACCACTTTTTCCATTGCTTCCAACGTAATAGATGTACTGAGACTAAAGCTGCTTTCAAAACTGCCAGCAACCAGTGTAAAAAAGTAATAAAGAATGCAAGAGAGTTGTATGCTCAGTCCGTCAAGTCCAAAGTAGCTGAGCAGCGGCTTGGTTCCCCCCAGTTTTGGCAAATAGCAAACAGAATCCTGAACAGAAGCGTGTTCTCTATCCCAACTATCATCAATGGACCTAAGGTAATCTCGTCAATATCAGACAAGGCCAAACTCTTTGCCAAGAACTTTGCAGCTAATTCTACCCCTTGCGACCACGGCCACCAACCCCCAATATTTCCTCCTGTATCAGAAAACACGCTACAAATATCTGTACGTGATGTTGCCAAGCTAATCAAAAACCTTGATTCCAGTAAAGAAACCGGCTCTGACGGCATTCCAATTATAGTACTAAAAAAACTTCAACCAGAACTAGCGCCCATCCTTTGTACGATCCTTTTTCAAGTCTCACACAAAAACACACATTCACATTTCAAGCTATGTCATATACATACGCGCACACAAACATACGCGCCCACGTCCACACACGTACACATATTCACGTTCTCGTACATACACTCACATTCACGTGTATATACACACGCGCTAACGCACACATATGTACTCACACACGCGCACACGAACGCACACATGGACGACATCACTTCCGCTTTCTAGGGAAATATACACATGCGCAAATGACCACCGGAAACAAGTATAAAACAAAGAGCTTTTTCTAATCCTTTTTAGAACCAACTCTCGACCAGAGAGGTTGGGCTAACCAGCCGCCTCCCTTTCGGGAGGCGCACGCTCGCGCGCGTTCACGCCCACTTACTACTATGTATGGGGCACGAGCTAACAGTACGTCAACTGGGCACACACGACAATCGTCAACACGAAACAAAAATTTTCCTTCGAAATGAACAATTCACTTCTCTGTCCAAGCACCTCTTTACACATGTCAGCACACAACAAAAAACCAAACAAACAAATGTCAGCCTAAAAAAAGAGTAAAACGCATTTTCCACGCGTAAGTAAATACTTTTTTTTACGAACACACTCCGTTTTTGACATTCCGTTCTTTTTGACGTTTTTCAAACAACCACACCAACAGCCAAAAAAAAAAAAAACAACAAAAAAAAACAAGACAAAAAAAATCAACTGCCGAAAATATTACTCACAATATATATATATATATATATATATATATATATATATATATATATATATATATATATATATATATATATATTGCATGTATTTTTTTCCTAGGAAGGAGAGTATTGTACGAGCCTTTTTCAAGTCTCACACAAAAACACACATTCACATTTCAAGCTATGTCATATACATACGCGCACACAAACATACGGGCCCACGCCCACACACGTACACATATTCACGTTCGCGTACATACACTCACATTCACGTGTATATACACACGCGCTAACGCACACATATGTACTCACACACGCGCATACGAACGCACACATGGGCGACGTCACTTCCGCTTTCTGGGGAAATATACACATGCGCAAATGATCACCGGAAACAAGTATAAAACAAAGAGCTTTTTCTAATCCTTTTTAGAACCAACTCTCGACCAGAGAGGTTGGGCTAACCAGCCGCCTCCCTTTCGGGAGGCCCACGCTCGCGCGTGTGTCACGCCCACTTACTACTATGTATGGGGCACGAGCTAACAGACCGTATGTACACAGTCTCACTCTTTCTCTCTCTATCTACTACTGGTCCCTGAGAACACCTTCGCGTAGCTGACTACTAACTGATGTCAACTCTCATATCCTCTTCTTTGTCAACACGCTGGACTAACATTCTCATTTCCACTACAACATTCACTTCAATTCCCACGCGCGAACAAACGATAGTGACCCGAACTTGAGATGAACACACATTTCCTTTTCTTGCTACAACACCAGTCCTGCAACGAACATTGGTTACACACGCGCGGACATGAACACATGTTATAACTAAAACGTTCATTCTTTCAACAGCAAATAAACAACGTTTATCTCTACCCATCAACTGAATCTTTGTTTCCTTCAATTCCATTCGTTTCATTATTTTCTTGTAGCGAGCTGGTTACTTTTAATGCATCTAAAACCAAGTTTCTATTTTTACATCATCAACGCTCTGATCCCCATCTGGCATCAGTTGAAATGAATGGCTCTCGTTTTGGGGAGGCCTCATGTGTTGACAAGCTTCTGGGCTTGAATTTTACTCCTGATCTCAAATGGAAAACATACATCAAATCTGTTGCCAAGGCCGCTGGAAAAATGGCGGGATCCTTTTATCGATCCAGTAGATATCTCACTACTGATGCAATTCTCTATCTATATAAGAGCCACGTTCGTCCAAGGATGGAAAATTGTTGCCACATCTGGGCAGGAACTGCTAGAAAGGACTTATCCTGCCTTGATAGAGTTCAAAATAGACTTTGTAGCCTCACTGAAAATTACTATATTGTCCAATTGACTAATGGCATTCTTTAACCATTATCCTCGAGTGGCCCCTGGGCCTTGATAAATGGTGATGCCTATGTAAAAATATTGTTTAACCATATTCCTGTTGTCGTTACCTCTTTCCTCGTGTATACTTTATTGGTTGTATGGTCGATGTCGGCTGCAACATGGTTAAAGCTGCTGAAGGTTGTTTGAGGAACGATCCCATAGAAACGGGCAATTTGGGCAAAGATGTATCCGTTGTAGTCATAGAAGGGAATTTCAGTTGTGAAACTTAATAACTTCAAAGTATTTTTAGGTTCATTTTAAAGAAAATGATAGAAAAATGGGTTAAGATATGTATGGAATTTATTTGAACGAAAAATTGAATAGACTATTTGGAAAAATAATAAAAAAGTCTTATCAAACAAAACCGTGCTATCTAATAATTATTATTATTACGCACACAACATACACACACACACATACACAGAGAGAGATACATTCACACGTACGCGCATATATATATATATATATATATATATATATATATATATATATATATATATATATATATATATATCTACTTGTAACTTGCTGGCCGAAACATGCTCATGAATGTGGAACGACGTATTAATGCCTACGTAAAACAAATAAAAAGTATAAAACTGATATATATTTCTTTATATAATCATAGCACAGGACATTCACTTAGGGTTAATACAAAAGTTTATTTACAAAGGGGATACAAGGCGAGAGTCTGTCTCGGTGTCTTAGAATTTTCTGATCCCGGAGGAGTATATCTACATTGTCTGCATATTATTGTAAGGAGGTGTGCTAGGTCATTTCATTCTAACACTTTCCCTCAAGCTAAATTATTCCCTAGAACTTGGCTTTACCATTTAGTTCTTTTGAACTTGAACCAAGGCGTTCAGCCATTTTCTTTTTTTTCTTTCACTTCTCCTTAAAGTTTGCATTTGTGAATTTTTCAATTTCGGAGATCGACTAGTTTTCGGAGTTACTGATACTTCCTTTAGTATTTCCTTGTTGAAAAGTGTCGTACAATACTTCCATTGGTAAATCTCGGTTTTCGACCGTTTCCATGTATCTTGGTCTTTTATGTGAAAATGTGCATCCTTTTATGATATAGACCATTCCCCCGATTCTTTTTGAGACTATTCTATCTTCCCAGAAACTATTTCCTGCCTGATAGCTTTTAAAGAAAACTTTATCACCGTCCTTATACGCCCTGTACTTTGCATTATCTTATTCTCTTTTTTTTAAACTTTATTCTCTTTTTTTCTCGGAATTAATTAGTCAAACACAGAAAGTACTTTTCTGGCAAACATTATTTCAGCTAGTGAGAAATTTGCATTAGTATTCTGGTTTGGCGTTATTCTATAAATTGTTAGGAATTTTTAATACTCTTTTCTTTAGTGTCAGTATTATTCTTTTTCAATGCTCGTTTGAAGGTATCGACAAACCTTTCTGCTTGTCCATTAGACCGTGATTATAAGTTGGTGTTGTGATATGTTCCTTGGCAAGTGACTCACAGTAGTGCTTAAATTCTTGTCCTATGAACATGCTACCATTATCACTAACAATTGTTGTTGCTACTCCAAAACGACCAAATACCTCGTCTGACGCTTTTATAGTGTTTGCAGCTGTGGAGTGTTTGTATTTATAAATTTCCAGCCATTTTGAAAAACTGTCCGCGATTAGCAGGCAATAATATCGTTTCAGTGGTCCTGCATAATCTATATGGATGCGTGTCCAGGGTACATCCGTTTTAGGCCAAGGTTGTGTCCTTATGGGTGGAGCTTTCGCCGCTAATTGGCAACCTGTGCATAATTTGATCATTTTACTATGTCCTGGTCCATTTTAGGCCAGTATGTATATCCTTTCATAAGGGATTTAATTCTGGAGATTCCAGGATGGCCCTTATGAAATTCTTTCAGAATTTTCATTTGTAATACTTGCGGTATTACCACTCTATCTGCATACATTACAGTTTCGTCATATATCGAAAACGGAAACACTTTTAATTCTTTTCACTTGCTTTTTTATCTTGTGAATGTATTCATTCATTTTCACTGCTTTTTTATTTCTTCGAATGTTACAAAATACTTATCAGTATGCCTGTTCATTTTCTTCTTTTAGTGCTGCTATAACCGTTTCTTCGAGCAATTCCGTTTTACTTGAAATCAATCTGGACAAGCCATCTATATGTACAATTTTCTTAGATGGTAAGTGTTGCATTTCAAAATTGTAGTTGAGTAAAATAATGCTCCATCGCTGCAATCTGTTTGAGGTATGGGTAGGAACACCTTTGTTTTAAACAAAAATCGACAGTTTGCAAGACAAATGATCTTCCATGGATGAATCTATCATATTTTTTCAATTGCCAGACCTTCTTTCTTTTAATTTCTTTCTGCGTATAATAAAACCCTTGAGACGTGCTCAATTGGTTTAGTAGACACATCTTATAATCTATGTAGAAGTACGGCTCCTAAACTCTATTCCAAAGCATCCGATAGCAAATACTTTTTTATTATTTGGAATGCTACCTCGCATTCTTTTATCCAGTGCCATTTTTTATTCTTCTTCAATAATTCATTCAACGATGTTCTTAATTCATACATATTTGAGTTATAAGGATTATGGTAGTTCGCTACACCCAAGAATGAGTGTAATTTCAATAATTCTCCGGTTTAGGCATGTCTATAATTGCTTCTGTCCTATTTGGATTAGGTCTTCTACCTTTATGATTAATTATTTGTTCTAAATATTCCGTTTTGTCCATACCAAATTTACATTTTTCGAGAGCCACTTTGAATCCGTAGTTTGCTATTTTCTCGAATACCTCACGAATATGAATTTTTATTCTTCAACATTTTACATTCTTATTAGAATGTCGTCTAAGTAAGCAATTGCAAAATCTAGGCCTGCTAACATGGTATAATAAATTTGGGGCTACTTTCAATCCAAAAGCTAACCGTTTTAGGACAAATAATCCTTTATGGGTATTTATTGTCAGGCATCTTGAAAATCTTCCTGGACTATGACCTGCAAATATGCCTCTGAGAATTCAATTTTTGAGAAAAATTTTCCCCCATTCAATTGAAAATATCCTCGGGTGTAGGGAACGGATCTTTTAAGCAATCATTTAGTCAATTTGAGAAATCCGCGCATAATCTAATATTTTTCTTTTTTATGTATACTGTGAGTGATGCCCACTCAGAGTAGTCTACTTTTTTAATTACTCCATTTTCTTAGAGTCTCTTTAATTCTTCATCTATTGTTTCCAGTGAAAAGAATAGCACCTTCCTTTTAGGTTTGAACACCGGTTTAGCTTAGTCCTTTAGTTCAAATTTCGCTTCAACCTTAGTACAACAACCCAATCCCTCAGGAAATACATTTTAAAATTTCTTTTTTAAACCCTCAATAAATTTTTCTGGCAGTTTGGAATTTTCTATCCTTGCCACCCCTACTTTTCTACAAAACGAGTTTATGGTTTTCTCCCATAAATTGAATTATCAAGTCGTTGAGGAAATTTTGGGTGCGTCACCAAAATCCGCTTTTCATGGTAACAAAAAGGAAAGAAAAAAAAAGGGGGAAAAAGCATTTATGGCAAATTTCTCGGGAAAGAGTAATTAGTGGAAATGAGCAAAAGAAATACAGACCCGAATAAGTTTAAAATGATTCAAGTTTATTAAAACAAAAAAGCTATCGATTGCCTTTATTTCCCAAGGCTGGGGTTAAAAAAACCCTTAAAACATTTAAAATACATATAAAAAATACAAAAAAAGACGTCAATTTTTACTTGCAAGAAAAGCTGAAAGAAAAGAACATATAAAAAACGGAAAAGAGTCCTTGTTTTGAATTCAGTCCTTTTAACAAAATGTTCAGTCTTTCTTTGACAAAATGTTCTTTTTGTTTATTTTCCGAAAGGACAAACAAAAAGTTTCTTTGACCTAAAATGGGAGAAAGAAGTAATTTCCTTTGTGAAGGCTCATGTGCTTTTTAATTCAAAGGGGAGAGAAGACCATAAAGCCGCTTTGGTAGGCTTTATGAGGGGTAAATTCTTGACTTATGGAAGATTTGAAGGTTGAAAATCTTTCAAAAGAGGATTTCCTTTCTAGGGGCGATATTCTGCTCGTCTCGTTGGCGAAATTAAATTTTGTTCTTCTTCTTGGTAGTTTCTTTCGTTAGTCCTTTGAGAATAATAATTTACCAGTTGTAAGACTCGATTGTCTTTTAATAACCGGTATTAATCTTCCCGTCGTATGACCTTGTTGTCTTATAATGACTGAGAATAAAATAACGTTAATAGTTTAGTTCTAAACAAACGTCTTTCTCCAAAGGAGGAGAGAAAAAAAACCCGTGGAATTTAACGTCAAGAATCCTTTCTGATCTGACGGAGCCGAATAGCGTCCTTCTTCTTGGCCGGCTAGATTCGAACTGACGAAAACGGACAAAAAGCCTTTCCTCCTCCCCTCCAGAGGGTAGGAGAAGGGCTAGCTGCTAGAAAGCGAACTATACATATGCTGCTGATGATGATAATAGAAGTAACCTGCCGGTCAAGGAATGCGTTCCTTTACCCAAATGCGGAGATGTTGAATGGGTATAAATAAAAAATAAATAAAAATTATTTCTCTATTAAAACTTTCAACACTCTCCCGACAAGAAAAGAAAATAAAATCCTGTAACAAAAAGTTAAAATTTAAAGGGGCTTAATTTTTTACTTTTATCTATGGAACGTCGAAATATAACATAATTAAAATTTTTAAAAATATTAATCTTCTATGTCTTTAGATAAAAGTCTATGTAAGAAGATTAAAAATGGCTGTCTTTTACTATGGAATTTAAATTACGAGAACAGGCAAGTCTGTATTATTTCTCTTATCCATAATAACCCAGTCATATTCACCCTGAAAATTGGAGCGGGTCGAACGTAGCCTTTCCTTTGATTAAAGAAGCTACCACAGGGTCCTAATCTACTTAAAACCAAGGTATATTTCCTGCATAAACTGCACATGGAAAATGTAACATTAAATGTCTGTCGAGCTTCACACATCAAGCTCGACAAACTAAGGCTGACAAGTCTCTTACAAGCACCCAAGTCCTTGGTGCTAAGAGATTCTTCAGAAATCTCCTGGGTGAGATCCAAAGCTTCAGGCTCCAGCATCAGGAACTTCACCGCACACTTAAAAAATATTCCTAAAAACATTACTTTTGCTCCAGTAGCAAAATAAATTGGGCTATAAAAACCCAAATAATGTTGCAAGAAGCAACGTAGAGGATTATCCTCAAATACTCCAGGAGGCATGAAATAACTTTAATTAAAACAGGAAAGGTCATCCTGAAAGGAGAACTTCATCCTCATACGGACAAAATTCTACAGAAGGCTTCTGCAGAACAAAAAATGCATCCTCACAGATCTTCGGAGGGGCTGCACTACACATCATGTAGCTAACAAATACTTGGAAACTAAACCGCCGACACTCTACTAAAAACATCCAGTGGAGCTTGAGTTTGCCAAACTCTCGGCAAAATAGTCTCCCTTTCAACCCAACATGGAGACAAGATGATAAAGGACCAGAAGTCCTGAAACTTTCGGAGTGACATTCGCGTCGAAGGTGCATGATTGCACCGAATGCAGTACTTACAGTAAGTACTTTACAAGTACTAGTGTCTTCTTCCAGTACTTGTTCTGAAAAGGAGTTGTAACAAGCTAAACTCCAGTTCTTCGGAATAGCATGCTTATCAAGGCATGCAGATACCAAGGCTTGGCCATCTTGGCAAGTGCCAAATCTAAACAGTTTCCCTGTCTGTCAGCGGACTGCTTAAAAAACCCTAACTGTTTCCCTTTAATAATAGGCACAATGCCTCTAACTAATTCCCACTTAAACTCCTCCATTAATTGCATAAAATTCCAGGGATCCATGCTCAACAAATTATGGACCAAGCTGGAGTACTAAAAAATTTCTAACAAATTTAAATTCTTCGTAGCTACATTTACGGCAAGCTGCAATCTAGGCAGATTAAATTTAATTGCCGCACAATTATCTAACTGCGGCTTGACCTTCACTAAGCCGAATTCGCCAGTACTTAGAGAGTTGGTCTCAGCAACCGGGCATTCTGGTTCCGGATCGGAAACCTTGATCGGCATTATCGTCGGTGTATCAAAGAGCACCGGGATACTAATAGACTCACCTAGCTTACCACTAGCTAAACTACGCATGGCTTCTCTAACACTATTCTGGAATGCATCCACCCGAGAAGCATCTGCGTCTAGAAATTCCATATCCACAGTCTCAGGAGAAAAACAAGCATAGGCTTGCTCAGTCAAGTCAAGAAACGTATCTAAGCCTTCTCTAATCTCAGTCATATTTTGTCGAAAGAGAACTTTAGGACAATTTTTGTCTGAGCACATAAAGCTGAGATTGAGAATAATAGCATCCATAGCAAATAACCTTTCCTGTACCAATGTACAGTAAGAAGAATTTGCAGACATGCCGAGGCTTTTAAAAATATGAAATGTAAACTAAACCGAATAACTATCACATAGAATTCAACCTAAAATTTAAAGTAAATTTCTCTTATAGAAAGTTAAAACAAATCTGCATTAAACTGAGATTTGCGTTAGTAATAATTTTAAACACTAAAATTGTCAATTATTCCCCTAAAGTGTAAGTGGACACGAAGTCGGGCTTAACAAAGGAGAAAATCCAATTCCAAGGATGCACTTTGGATTGGGACCAATTGAATAACTTCCGAAGGAATTTTATTCTTCAAGACTGAGGACAAAAATAAATTTCTTATATTAACTGCAAAAGTGCAGTAGAATTTTCCTAATTTTTTTCCTAAAATAAAAACTATCAATTTTTCCTTCTCTGACTGAGGACAGAAGGATTTTGTTTTTTTACACAAGAAAAAAAATGCAGCATAAATATTTTTTCTTTTTTTTTTTAACTACGGACAGAACCAACGTTAGGTGAAACTAAAGTCAGAAGAAAACTACAACTTAAATTTAATTATTAACGCTAAGTCCCGGGGCAAATTCCCACGTTGTAGACTTACAATAATTAAATGCACCCAACTGCCAACTATTGGCGAAAACAAAGAAAGGAAATATTTCTTTCAAAACTTTCTTCTTAAAACCTGAGGCGCTAAGGTTTGGGGATAAATGAATTAACAAAGAAGAAATAAATTCTTTGTTGAAATGAATGTATACAATTTACTGGAATAAAAATATCTCACAGGAAACCTATTTCCTTTTGATAAACACCGCCAAAAATGGCCGAAAAATCAAGTTATTGTTGTTTTTTAAAACGAAATTACATTTATTAAAATCCATTATTTCTGAGTAACTTTTTTTTTCCAGAAAGATAAAACCCTGAATTTTATCATATAGAAAACAGAATAATGTAAAACTTTTTCTACTATTTTTAATTAAATTTTAAATGTTAAATTTTCCCAAAAAGTTAACAATTGACATCTTTTGTCTTGCACAAAAAGCGTACATAAATATTCTTAAAAAAAGGTTTTTGAAATAATTAATTTATTTATTTGCTGTCTAACTAAGATTTAGGGTGATTTTCTATGAGAATATGCAAAAATATTATAATATAAGTACCTGGATTTCAAATAATTCCACTTAGGCAACCAGTTACTTCGCGTCGATCTAGACAATGTTTACGTTTGTGCTTGATAAAAAGCAAACTATGGAAAACCAAACAGGCCAAAAAAACCTTATTTTTAAGAGACGAAAATTTCAATGTATTATTAACGCTGAGGCTGGCCAGTACCAGATGGGTGACCATTTGTATGAGTTTGGTTTTTAATGTGTATGTGTGTGGAGCCAGGCTCCCCAAAATGGGCGGGGGGGGGTGCAATTTAAAGCAGAATAAAAAAAAATTATTTCAGCGCGTTTGGTCCACCGTAGTCGAAAGGCGGCAAACGTTTTCAAACGGAATCGAAAAAATGATGCTATTTTTAACACAAAGGGCACAATATTTATCGAATTTTTTTGTATCGATTCTTCAAAGCATTCCCTGTTTAATAATGGTCATGCAATTATTCGGCTCACTAAAAAAATATTGTTAATTTATTTATCAAAGATTTTAAAATGGCTTTTTTCGTATAAATATTAAATTTTCTTTTTTTTTTTTTTGCTTAACTTAAATTAATTATTTTACTTAACACATTCACCGAATTTCACACTTCAAAAATCAAAAGCGGGATAATTAAACACAATCAAAGTTCTGATATTCAGACATCAAAATAAGGTATGCAAACAATTTTTTTTAAATCTATAATCCTGTCCCTTACAACAACACAATATGATTATTTTAAGCATATTTGGAACCCCCTCAAAACAAGGTGGGTTTTGTAAGCAAAAAAAAAAATATAAATATCGTTTATGAAAAATAAGTACACTGTTATAAAGTTCATTCTCCTCTTAATAATCGCTGAAAATTTCGTATTGATTGGATAATTACCTGATTTTTGGTAGATTTTTAAAAAGACGGTCCGTCAAAAAGTACTTACCTGCCCCCCCCCCCCAGTTTTGGCGGTGCCTACCTTTTGATAATAAACCCACTATGACTATGGGAAAATAGTTTAATTGTTGATAAATAAATTTATCGTAAATTAAAAAATTATAGGAGAGCAAATATCTCTTAAAACCCTGCTGTTTATGACTAAATTATCGGGAGGCAAATATCTTATTAAATTCTCGCTTAAATCACGAGGTAAAAGGTAATTCCTACATACCAAAATTAAAGAAAATTAAATACATTCAATTCTAAAATTATCAATAAATTTTCAAATTTGTATCAATAAATTAACAAAACACTAAAGTAACAAATAAAAGGAAAATGCAAATTTGTAGGGGAAAAAACACCAAAGCAAAAATGTTTAAATTTTAATTCCCTAAAAATTAAAAATGGCGACATGGTCAAGGGAGGGAGGTGGCGCAGAGTCAGGCAAAAATGGTAGGAAACAGCTTACAAAATTACATACAAAATTACATACAAAATTACATACAAAATCTACAAAATGGAAATAAGGCGATCAATAACCAGATCAAATTAAAATGGGTTTTGCTCCAGATTTTAAGAAAGTCTAAACTAGTAAGAAAAAAACGGACTATTGTAAAGGCTTAATGGAAGGAGGTCTCAACGTATGTGCTAACGTCACGCACACAAGTTGAAATAGCGGGAGAATTCAAAAGCTCCCACGTGGTTGGAAACATATCAGATTAGGAGAGGTTAAAAGCAAAATTCAGAAATTTAGAACAATGTCTCATGTATCTCGTAAATACATAAGACTTTAAAAACATAAATGGAAAGTGTAGAGATTTAAAGGAAAATGTCTTATGATGTTTGTAAACGCATAAGACCGGGAACTATAAAGCAAAATTACCGAGGGTTAAAAGAAAATGTCTTATGCTGTTTTTAAACGCATAAGACCGGGAACTATAAAGGAAAATTACCGAGGGTTAAAAGAAAATGTCTTATGATGTTTGTAGACGCATAAGACCGGGAACTATAAAGCAAAATTACCGAGGGTTAAAAGAAAATGTCTTATGATGTTTGTAAACGCATAAGACCGGGAACTATAAAGGAAAATTACCGAGGGTTAAAAGAAAATGTCTTATGATATTTGTAGACGCATAAGACCGGGAACTATAAAGCAAAATTACCGAGGGTTAAAAGAAAATGTCTTATGCTGTTTTTAAACGCATAAGACCGGGAACTATAAAGGAAAATTACCGAGGGTTAAAAGAAAATGTCTTATGCTGTTTTTAAACGCATATGGCGTGGAAAAATAAAAGCAAAGTTAACGAAATTTAAAAGAAAATGTCTTATGCTGCTTGTAAGCGCATAAGACATAGAGAAATAAAGGCAAAGTGAGGAAATTTTGGGTTCGTCTCCAAAATCCGCTTTTCATGGTAACAAAAAGGAAAGAAAAAAAAAGGGGGAAAAAGCATTTATGGCAAATTTCTCGGGAAAGAGTAATTAGTGGAAATGAGCAAAAGAAATACAGACCCGAATAAGTTTAAAATGATTCAAGTTTATTAAAACAAAAAAGCTATCGATTGCCTTTATTTCCCAAGGCTGGGGTTAAAAAAACCCTTAAAACATTTAAAATACATATAAAAAATACAAAAAAAGACGTCAATTTTTACTTGCAAGAAAAGCTGAAAGAAAAGAACATATAAAAAACGGAAAAGAGTCCTTGTTTTGAATTCAGTCCTTTTAACAAAATGTTCAGTCTTTCTTTGACAAAATGTTCTTTTTGTTTATTTTCCGAAAGGACAAACAAAAAGTTTCTTTGACCTAAAATGGGAGAAAGAAGTAATTTCCTTTGTGAAGGCTCATGTGCTTTTTAATTCAAAGGGGAGAGAAGACCATAAAGCCGCTTTGGTAGGCTTTATGAGGGGTAAATTCTTGACTTATGGAAGATTTGAAGGTTGAAAATCTTTCAAAAGAGGATTTCCTTTCTAGGGGCGATATTCTGCTCGTCTCGTTGGCGAAATTAAATTTTGTTCTTCTTAGAAAAGAACTCCTCAACACACGGTAATTTCCTTCGTTAGTCCTTTGAGAATAATAATTTACCAGTTGTAAGACTCGATTGTCTTTTAATAACCGGTATTAATCTTCCCGTCGTATGACCTTGTTGTCTTATAATGACTGAGAATAAAATAACGTTAATAGTTTAGTTCTAAACAAACGTCTTTCTCCAAAGGAGGAGAGAAAAAAAACCCCGTGGAATTTAACGTCAAGAATCCTTTCTGATCTGACGGAGCCGAATAGCGTCCTTCTTCTTGGCCGGCTAGATTCGAACTGACGAAAACGGGCAAAAAGCCTTTCCTCCTCCCCTCAAGAGGGTAGGAGAAGGGCTAGCTGCTAGAAAGCGAACTATACATATGCTGCTGATGATGATAATAGAAGTGACCTGTCGGTCAAGGAATGCGTTCCTTGACCCAAATGCGGAGATGTTGAATGGGTATAAAAAAAATAAATAAAAATTATTTCTCTATTAAAAATTTCAACATCGTTGAAATACACTTATGGTGCGTATAAAATAAACTTCTCGATAATATACCTATCGTTTCTTTAAAACAAATATATTCAGTTTCTTTGAGAGAATGAAATTTGTATGCTTGGTATTTTCCTGAGTACCAAGTTTTTGTAACAGCAGAATAATTTTTTCCCCTGTCAGACCACGACTGAAATCTTTTAGAAAAAAATATTTTCATATTTCCTAAAATACGCTAGAAAAGTCAGACAATTGTTTGATTCATACAAATTGTCCTAGAAAGTTTGCAATTCCTCTAGGTGTAAACCGACAATCTTTTTTCTACTTGCCTCATAAATATAGTTTGTAATAATTCACTTTGTTTTGATTGTTGTTCTTGTAAATATCCCATTTGCTCTTGTTGCGTTTGTTGTGCCAAGTGAATGGTTTTTGTGAGTTCAGTTATTTGCTCCATATTAAACTTTTAAACACAGAATAAAGAAACAAAAACATTAATTGTACAAAAAAAAATGCTAAATAAATTCAATGAATTTGTTTAAAAATGCACATATTATTTCGTAACAATTTAAAAAAAAATTGGAGAAGAAAGTACAACAGCGATCTGAACCGATTGCCGACATACACAGCAGCATTAGAACATGTTCCTTTTCTGCAGTCTTATTTTTTCTTATTCATTTGTTCTTATTAGAAAAAACTCAATTTGAAATGGATTAACAATAGAATAAACATTTTTCTTTCCTTTATTTCAGTATGAAACTAAACAGACTTAATTACATTTTTTCCTATTTTTGACAAAAAAAAATTAATTACTTTTGTGTGTTGTCTTTTTGTGTCGTATCTTTTAAAAAATTTCTTTTTCAGTTGGTTGAATTATTTTATCAGTTAAGTTTTTAGAACTTATTTCCGTCTTTCATTCAGACTCAATCTTTTTTTCCTTCGAACATGTGCGTTCCTGAATTCACTTTCATTTTTTTTCCTTTTGAATTCTTAGCAAGAATTTTTTTTGCCTCCAAAATATTATACACTCATCTTCATCGCCAAATGATATATATTTCTTTAGATAATCATGGCACAGGACATTCACTTAGGGTTAATACAAAAGTTTATTTACAAAGGGGATACAAGGCGAGAGTCCGTCTCTCTCTGTGTCCTAAGACTCTCTGATTTCCGGAGGAGAATATTTACATTGTCTATATATTATTGTATGGAGGGGTGCTAGGTCATTCCATTATAACAAAAACTTGACAATATATAGCATAACAGGGGCGGAATCTTTTATATGATGTGGAACATCATCAATCAATATAGTCTGAGCACTTATTATTTTATCTATTTGTCCGTTGCCAACTAGTGCACCGAGCACACGGGGTTTTTACCTAAACATGGTATTCCACTTTATGCGGGCTGTCGACAACTCTTACATGGTCTGACAATATAAGGGTAAAAATCACAATCTTACTCCAATCTCATTATAATTTATTTATATCCGGAGCGAGTCTCCTCAGACAAGATAAACTAATCAAGTCTGTAGGTGACTTAGAGGTGATTAACTTGCAACTGTCAAGTGCGGAAGTGGGTGTGTATGTGTGATCAGGTATATAGACGGGTAGGTGCATGTGTAGGTGTGTCAGAAGTTTTTGGGAATTTTTGACACCCCTAACACAAAACTGCGAATATAATATAAAAAACTCGTAATTTCTCTTTTTAAAGTGGGTTGTTTATTTTTTTTATGGGATATACTTCCAAAATAAACTATTCAAGTTGTTTAAAAAATAATAGAAATATTATTTTTTATTTAAAAAACAGTGTTTACAAAGTGCCTGCACGCGTTCATGCAGCCATGTTTTATATGTAATGAAATCAATTGAATTTTACGAGTTAAAATTTTTTCAATTTTTAAACTTTAAAAATCTATCAACATTTTTTTATTGGTTCAATTTTTACGATATTTTCAGGTTAAATGTGAAATTTTATGCTCTTTCCAATAAACTGAATATACTATTCTAGACAAGCGTTTTTTTTTAATTTACCCCTCATTTTGAAATGTCTATTCAAATGAAAATAATTAATTTTTTCACCTCAAATTTATATATCACAAATTGAAGATAAAAGATCAATAAATAAAATAAGCTAATTTAAAACAAAAAAGAACAGTTATTTGCAAATTTACCTGTAAAATCCAAAGTTTAAAACCCCTTTTTTTTTAAACCACGTTTGATTTTGATTTTTTTTTTTTTAAGTGAAACCTTATAATCTTGTTATGTTATCCAGAAAATTTCGTAGAACTACGACAATTTTTTCTATTTCATTCAATTTTTTTTTTTTTTTAGATATTTAAAAATATTCACTCCATAAAGAAGAAATAAAATATATTCAATCAAAACTCGTGTATTTCTTTGAGAGAAGAAAAAAATTTCGTCGAGTTGTTTTTTTAAGGCAAAAACTGATGAGTAAAATGGGATTATTTTTTTACGGTGAAATCTTTCTTCACGCACAAGGTTTCACGGCTTACGCGTATGTGTTGTTTTTAATTCCTTTTATCCATCCGTATTTCAAAACAGGAAGAAACACCGGCTTGCTAACACCGGCTAATGCTTACGTAATGACGGTCTTTACAAATGGTGGTTTAAAAAAATTCTTTTATTTAAAAAATACATGGAATATAAAATATAAATATGGACAAATTTTCATAAATGAAGAATGGAAGCACCCATTGATTAGTATTTTATATAGGTAAGTGATTTTTTGAATTTATATATATTTATTATATTTAGATAAAGTTAAAATTCGTCGAATTTCGTGAAATCTTTTTTAAAGAAAATGGATTGAAAAAATATTGTATATTTTTCGATAAACCCTTTTATTATTTTAAAGTTTGGTCTTTGCTTCTGTGCGAGCCGTTTCTAGTCTCACACAAAAACATGCATTAACATTTCAAACTATATTACTTGTCATATACATACGCGCACACAAACATATGCGCCCACGTCCACACACGTACATATATTCACGTTCGCGTACATACACTCACATTCACGTGTATATATACACACACGCTAACATACACACATGTACTCACACACGCGCACACGTACGCACACAAGGACAACGTCACTTCCCCTTTCAAAGGAAATCCACACATGCGCAAAAGACCACCGAAACACCTATAAAAGAAAGAGCAATAAGCGGCTTCTTCCTTTTTTAGGACCAGCTTTCGAGCTGGTCGGTCTACGGACCGACCGCGTGCCTCACACCACTTGCTACTATGTGGGACAAAAAGCTAACAGACCGTACGTTTTATAGGCTTTCTATCTCCATAACCTGGACTAACTTTCTCACTCTATCTCCCCTTCGTTTTGGTCCATCAAAACAGACATGTGCGCGACTCTCTACTGAGCTTAACCCTCTCTTTCTACAGGCCGGCTTGCCACTTTGCGTTTCTCTATTGCATTCCCCTTTCCTTCCGCGCGCGTAGTCGTCAACGGCCAAATGAATACGTGTAGACCCAAGACTTTCACTTCTCAACAGAAAATAAACGACATGCTTATTTTATTCCAGCATTTGAGTTCTTTGTTTCCTTCATTCAATTCGTTTCATTATTTTTTCTTGTAGCGAGATAAGGGTATTTATATCCTAGTCTTCTACACTTCTTTTATTGGCAAACAATAGGGTTTAAATTACATTATTCATATTGTTATAAGCTTCGAAAGATAGTGAGTCTGCATAATCACTCCTTTTTTAATGGCGAATTCTGACACCCCTAGTGCATGTGTACTTGCACTTGGTTATGTGGGTGTGAATGTGTATGTGTGAACGCACTGAGAAGTAATTACGCATGCGTACCATTTTTTATATGTACGATACGAGCAAATATGGCCCTTGGATCCTTTAACTCTCGAAATTTATAAATTTTGATAGAGTTTAAAGCAATAGAATGGACCAATTGTTAGCCGGCTTACATATTAACTTAATACTTCTATCTCTCCGCTTTTTTCCATTTCTATTTTATTAATTCTGTTTTTAGTTGAATATTTTCAATTTTGCCTTTATATATATATATATATATATATATATATATATATTATTATTATTATTATTATTATTATTATTATTATTATTATTATTTAGCATTAGTTATTATTGTAACTATCTTTTTATCCTTTTTATTTTCCCCACTAGCAATTAAATTCTTTAAATTCTCTAAATTCCAACTATATCTGACCACTTCTCTTGAGGTCTCACTTCCCCTATTGACCTGTTTTCCTAACCTCACCCCCAACTCGTTTTCACTCACTAACATTCAAATGACTATTATTGTACTTGAGTATCCTACCTAATGTTTCTCCACCCAATTACTCCATCTCCTTCCCTATCTTTCGCCCTTTCCCCACTCTCCTCGAAGACATACCATGGTGGCATGTTAATAACTTTTGAGTCAGTTACAGACCTGAATATTTCATCTTGTCTAAGGAGACTCGTTGCGAGTCCAAATAAATTATAATTAGATTGGACTAAGTTTGTGTGTTTTTTGTTTATTTTTTACCCTTATGTATGCTCTGCTTGGCACTGAGCTGTCACACTTGCCCGTGTATCTGTCTGTGCGTCTGTCTGTGTACATTTCCCTATGCAATAACTCTCAATTTTTAGTCTACAGACTCGAAATTTGATATACAGGTACTGATATTTTTTTTTTACATAGACATCACCACATATCAAGGCCAAGAGGCCACTCAAGGATAAGGGTTAAAGAGTGTACAGTAGACATTGGACAATATAGTAATCATTAGTAATGAAAATTTGGTAAATTTGATAACTTATATAGAACGGCTCATCAAGAACTTATTTACGTTAGACTTGAACACAACCATATTGTAGTCAGCCGGAAAACAGGAAAACGGAAGACAATTCCACAGGCGTGCAGTTCTAAGAAAGAAGCTTTGTTCATGGAATCTACGTTTAGGTTTAGGCACAGATAAAGAGTGGGGGGAATTATTGATAGTGTTTTCAGCTAGACGAGTGTTTCTTGTGAAAGTTTGGTGAGGGGGGACCATAGATTGAAGCTCAGTTGAACACGTTCCATGAAAATAACGATACATCAGAGACAAACTCGCAACATCTCTTCTGTGAGATAGAGGTTGCAAGGAAGAGAAAAGGACATCTCCTACGAGGCTACGAAGTCTATTTTGAACTCTATCAAGGCAGGCCAAGTCCTTTCTAGCAGCTCCTGCCCAGATGTGGCAACAATATTCCATCCTTGGACGTACCTGGCTTTTATATAGATAGAGAATAGCATCAGCAGTGAGATATTTACCGGATCGATAGAAAGATCCCACCATTTTTCCAGCGGCCTTGGCAACAGATTTGATGTACGTGTTCCATTTAAGATCAGGAGTAAAGATCAAGCCCAGAAGCTTGTCAAAACTTGAGGCCTCCTGAAGACGAGAGCCATTCATTTCAATTGATTTGGAAATTTGGGAAAATCTATGTGATCAGTTTTTGGCCAGAAATTTGGCGATTAAGGGGTCAAAGTTCAACGATTTGACTTTTGAGAAATCTACCAAACTCCTCCGACAATTTTCGGTCTACGCACTTGAAATTTTAGATATAGGTTCATTGGACATGGACCTTACTTAATAACTTTATTTGAACCCGCAACAATGAATATTAGGGGTCATAATAGGGGTAAAAGTTTTTTAAAAAATTACCTTTTTTTTTTTTTGCTCAGCATACATCTCCAAACACCCGGGCAACGCCAGGCACCCATGCTAGTCTATATATCTATAAAAGTTAAGGTGTCTGTGTGTCTGTCTGTGTGTCTGTGTACATTTTCATTCGCAATAACTCTTAATTTTTTGTCTACAGACTCTTAATTTGATATACAGGATACTGAGATTTGGAAAAATTTGATATACAGGATACTGAGATTTGGGAAAATCTATGTAATCGGTTTTCGGCCAAAAATTTGGTTGTTAAGGGGTCAAAGTTCAATGATTTTACCTTTGAGAACTCTACCAAACTCCTCCAACAATTTTGGGTCCACACACTTGAAATTTTAGATATAGGTCCCTTGGACATGGATCTAACTCAATAACTTGATTTGAGCCCAAAACAATAAATTTTAAGGTTTTTTTTTTTTTTTTGCTCTGCATACACCTTCAAACACCCGGGCAACGCCATGCTAGTATATCTATAAAAGTGGACGTGTCTGTGTGTCTGTCTGTGTGTCTGTGTACATTTCCCTACACAATAACTCAGTCAATTTTTAGTCTACAGACTCGAAATTTTAGTCTACAGACTCGAAATTTGACATACAGGATACTGAGATTTGGGAAAATCTATGTGATCGGTTTTCGGCCAGGAATTTTGCTGTTAAGGGGTCAAAGTTCAACGTTTTGACCTTTGACAACTCTACCAAACTCCTCCGACAATTTTTGGGTCTAAACACTTGAAATTTTAGATATAGGTTCCTTGGATATGGGCCCAACTTAATAACTTGATTTGAGCCCAAAACAATAAATGTTAAGGGGTCATAATAGGGGTCAAAGTTAAAAAAAATATCGACCGTTTTTTTTTTGCTCAGCATACACCTCCAAACACTCGGGCAACGCCGGACACGCATGCTAGTATATCTATAAAAGTTAACGTGTCTGTCTGTGTGTCTGTCTTGATACATTTCCCTACGCAATAACTCTGTCAATTTTTAGTCTACAGACTTGAAATTTGATATACAGGGTATTGAGATTGGGAAAATCTATCTAATCGGTTTTCGACCAGGAATTTGGCTGATAAGAGGTCAAAGTTCAACGATTTGACCTTTGAGAACTCTACCAAACTCCTCCGACAATTTTCGGTCTGTGGTGGACTGGTGGCATGGTAGCAGGTGACGTGAGGCACGCGAGCGCGCGCGGCCCGAAAGGGGCCGGTTGGTCCGTCGACCTCTTAAGTCGGAAGCCGAATTGAAAAGAGAGAAACAGCTTATGTCTCTTGCTTTTATAGTTGTTTCCGGTGTCTTCCATGTGTGGATTTCCTTTAAAGAGGAAGTGACGTTGCCCGCGTGTGCGTACGTGTGCACGTATGTGTGTGTACATGTGTGTACGTTAGCGTGTATGTGTATGCACATGAATGTGAGTGTATGTACGTGAACATGAATATATATACATGTGTGCTCGTGCGCGCGTATGTTTGTGTGCGCGTATGTGTATGACAAGAAAAATGGCTGTAGATGTGAACGCGTATTTTTGTGCGAGACTAGAAAGGGCTCGTACAGGTCCAAACACTTGAAATTTTAGATATAGGTTCCTTGGAAACGGATCTAACTTAATAACTTTATTAGAGCCCTAAACAATAAATGTTGAGGGGTCAAATAAAAAAAAAATTGACCGTTTTTTTTTTTTGCTTAGCATACATCTCCAAACAGGGACGGACTGAGAGTCTTATGGGCCCTCGGACCGAAAATGCAACGGACCCCATTTCACAATTTTTTACAGTTAATTTTTTGTTTTAAAGATAATAATTTTAAACTAAAAAATGAAAGAATGAAAAAAAGAGCACGATTAAAGAAATACATTTTAATAACGTATTTCTTTGGTTTTATTTTATAACTAGTTTCACATGTGCATTGTGTGATGCTTGGAGTTACAATATATTTATATGCAACATATGAATTCTCATATGCAGCTGCACATAGCCTGTACTCAGATAAATGTTGTCTTGGCAAATGATTGAGTAACGTTTGTATCCTCCTCCTCTGAATCCAAGCTGTTTGAATCATTTTCATTGTCATTTATATTTTCTAGCAGTGCTTTTTTCAAGTCTTTGTATCTTGATGCAAATGAAATCAGTTCATCCTGTAGTTCCACTATATCAATTTCTGGTATTGCATTAGCAATCAAACCTAGCTCAATATTTTGTGGGCATACCAAAATTTCAGAAAACCTGTTTGGGTCAAAGTAGGAAATTTACTTGTAGAGTTTCTCATAAGACGAGAATCTAGTTCGCGTGCTGGAGAGCACAGCATCAATTACTGTATTATGGTATAAAACTTCAAACATTTTTTTCTCCTCTGTGATATGTTCCGGTGCTGAACGACTAGATCTGGTGGTCGAAATTGAGAAGCTATTAGAGACAAAAATTTTCACTTCTTCTAATTTATAATTTGCACGAACAACAAAACCACAGGCAGTTTCATAAATGTCCTTAAAATCTCTTGAGATTTTTTCAATACTTTCAGTGGCTTTGTTAATCATGCGCCAAGCCTGCATGATATCCTGACCTTGTGTCTGCAGATGATCTGACACAGGTGTTGTAATTTCAAAAATCCTTATGAATGTAAACGCCATCAAGATGGTTTCAAATTTCCGCAAGTTTTCACCCAATTTCTGTGCTTCATAGCGAACGGATCCTTTGAAATAGGTTGCTTCACTTACATCCTGAAGGATGATCAGAAGTTCCGAAAATAATTCTGATGACTGATCTGCGCGATTGTCAAACAATTTCCGAAGTGCTCTACATCTACTTGACCATCTAGTTTGACCAATACGCTCTAGTTTTAAGCGTTTCTTATTTCCTGTTTTTGTCTGCATATGCTCTTCCCACACCTTCATCCTTTTGTAGGAATCATTGAAAAATGAACACATTTCATTTAACAAACCAAAAAATTGCTGCAACACATTCACTACTTGCATCACTGATCACCAGATTCAGAACATGTGCATAACACCAAGTATGGATGTGACTTGGGCGAGCTTAACCGATGCCGCACTTATGTTTGTAGCTAAAAAGTAAATGTGTTACGGACCGACTGACCGACCGACCGATCGAGAATAGGTTTTTTAAAATGCATACTACAGAATAGTTTTTAGCCGTGTGCAAACAACTCTATAAGTCACTCTGCCGGTCGGTCCGTAAACATTTACTTTTTATTTCTTTTAATATTTATTTTACCACTATTTATTGATTTTCGGGGGTCCTGAAAACGAAAATAACGTTTCAAATTCCCCAATCCAAATACTTTTTGTGATATAAAGTGGAGGATCACTTTTCTGTATTAATTTAATGTAAAATGATCACCCACTTTACAACCAGTCATTCTCAAAGACATTCAAGTCATTCTCCGGATCATTCAAGTCATTTTTTAAGGATTCTAGTCATTTTCGAAGCATTCAACTCATTCTTAAGGTCATTCAAGTATTCCTTAAGGTCATTAATGTCATTCTAAGTCATTTACTTTTTTATTTATTTAAGTCATTTCAGCCCATTTTTTCGATTATTTTAGTTTATCTTTAAGAATTTCATGTCAATCCAACCGTCACGCATTCATTCATTATCTGCATTAACTTACACGAGAGCACGCGACTAAGGGCTATCGGCCTTGTTTTTATTAAAAACAGAAAATGGAATGAAATAAATAACAAAGAAAAAGAAAAGGACATGCTCATAATTGTTCACTGTATGTGTTTTTTTTTTTTTTTTTTGTTTTTTTCCCGGAAGTAATAAATTGTAATTTTAGATTAATTTGTTCCTTACGTAAGTAATTACTGTCTAGTTTTATTTTTTGTTATTTATTTCATGCTTCGGTCATAGTTTAAAATACTGACTTTTCCTTCGGATTATAACGACAGGTGTGCGAAATAAATGGTGTCTTCATTTTCAGCGATAAACTGTAGAAGCACCCAATTTACCCAAATATTTATAAAAGGAGGTAAAATAAGTACTTCAAAGTATAGTTATCGAAAACAAAAAAAATAGAAACAGCATGAAAAATCCCGCCCGTAATGGATTACCGATTGAATCAACCTGTTGATGCTTTCACTGGAAATGCAGATGTGTGCGCTGCTAAACTAAGAGAGCGGCGTCAGAAAGGGAGTAATGCAGCACTGCTGGATTTGAAGAGAGCCTACCTGCAGATACGTGTCCATGAGTCAGACAGTGATAATCAAGAGAAAACGATATTGTTTGACACGTTTAGGTTTTGGCCTAAACGTAGCACCCTTAATAATGACAACTATTATTAAAACTGTTTTGATGCAGGATGAGACCACAGCAAAAGCTGCTTCAGCTTACATTGACGATATCTACGTTAATGAGGATATAATGTCTGCAGATGTGGTTCGAGTAAAACTGGAATCGTCTGGGTTAATAAGCAAAGACCCTAAGCGCCTAAAGGACGGGGTGCCCGTGTTAGGCCTAGAGGTCTATGAGAAGGGCAATACTTTGCGATGGAAGCGAGGGAGCGCAATTCCAGAGTTACCCAGTGTATTGACAAGACGCATTGTGTTTTCTATTTGCGGTAAATTAGTAGGACATCTACCTATCTGTGGATGGCTCCGATCAGCAACAGGAGTGTTAAAAAGACGAGTAACTGCAGTAACCAAAGGATGGGACGACATGGTGGATGATGATTTTCTCCAGCAAATGATGGCTGAAATGTTGTCCAGAGTACATAGAAACGACCCTGCCCAGGGTGAGTGGCAAGTATCTGGAAACGAACTGAATGCATGGGTTGACGCAAGCTCACTGGCTACAGGTGTCGTGTTGGAACAGTTGGGTGCTGTTGTGGAAGATACGTGCTGGCTTTGTCCGAAAAATGATGCCCAGCATATAAATTTGGCAGAACTTGATGCCACGTTAAAAGGGCTTAATCTTGCATTGCAATGGCAGGCTAAGGTTGTGCATCGCCACACTGACTTGTTTTGTGTTTACCACTGGTTGACCGACACCTTGACTGGAAAGGCTCGAGTTAAGACTAAAGTTGCTAGTGAGATATTAGTACGAAGGAGACTGGCAACAATAAAGCATATAGTTGACGAATACAGCTTGCAGGTGGACATTACCTTAGTTTCGTCGATGCAGAATTTAGCTGATAGCTTGACTAGAGTACCAAATAGGTGGATTGATGTAATGAGGCAGCGATCTGATCCTCCACAACAGACATGCGCGACCGTAACAGATCAATTAACACCTGACCAGATCCGTAGAATACATCAGCAGAGTGGACATCCCGGAATTCGGAGGACAACATATTTTGTCCGAAGAGTGTGTTCTTCAACTACAAGAGCATCAATCAAGGTAGCTATACGCTCATGTGAAGAGTGTCAGCGAATTGATCCGGCACGGTCCCAATGGCAAAAAGGGAAGCTTGAAGTGGAGGACAACTGGTATCGAGTAGGAATGGATGTAACGCATTATGAGGGCAAGCATTTTTTGACCTTGACAGATTGTGGTCCGACACGTTTCACGATATGGCTCCTGTTGACATGACAGGATGCATCTAGCATTATACGACAGTTGAGAGCTGTCTTTTTTGAACGTGGTGCCCCGCTTGAAATTCTGACTGATAACGCCACTACATTTCGATGTCAAGAATTTCAGAAATTTATGCGGGAATGGGAGATTAGAATGCGTTACCGATGTGCATATTTTCCAGAAGGAGTATAGCGGAGCGGTGTCACCGCACCATCAAAAGAATTGCGGCCAGGACACAGTGTTCTATTCCAGAAGCTGTGTACTGGTATAATGTGACACCAAAGGACGATGCAACAACAGAAACTGCACCAGCTAATGGGATTTACCGCTATGAACAGCGTATAAAAGAAATTGATGCCACACCATCAGTGGTTAGCGTTGTCAATACAACTAAACGAACTGAATGCATGGGTTGACGCAAGTTCACTGGCTACAGGTGTCATGTTGGAACAGTTGGGTGCTATTGTGGAAGATGCGTGCTGGCTTCGTCCGAAAAATGATGCTTAGCATATAAATTTGGCAGAACTTGATGCCACGTTAAAAGGGCTTAATCTGGCAGGCTAAGGTTGTGCATCTCCACACAAAGACCATATGTGGGGGAAACCCCACATATAAGACCTTGGTCAATATAGGGGAAACCCTTCATACCAATTGTCACTATACAGCTCCCCCTACTCCCTGGGAGTTGGTCCCCACTTCTCCTTCACTCCTCACATTAAAAATCGGCCTTGTGCCTAATTTTCTCGGGGGAGGAGCAAATAAATAGCCTTTTTCTTTTTAAAAATGTTTTATTGGTCTTTTTCAAATAGCCCTCATATAGTACTGACAGTCTGACAAATCTTACCTACATTGCCTGCAGACATTTTTCAGTTAACAGGCCTTCTTACTCTCGGTGGCCGTGACTTAACAGTCCCAACCCCCCTCCTTTTTTTTTTACTGCGTTCATTCGTAAGATTTCTTCGTGTTCTTTTACTTTCTTTCTTTTTCTTTCTTCACAAAATTAGTTTAATTGCTAACGATGATACTTTTTCTTCTCCAAATATTAATTTCTGCACGGTCACAGATCTGCTCGAACTTGTGTCCGGCAGCCCAAGTGGGGGACCGTGTTTGGGTAAAACCCCCAAATGCTGGGTGCACTGTAAAATTTTGCAGAGGAAAAATAGACAAAATCATAAGTCCTCAGACCATGTTGATTAATGGTGTACCATGTCATGTAAAAGATATCCACCCCTGTTATACCTCTTCTTATTCTGAGGATAATGAGGAAGATCACATACCGTTCAGGGATTATCCTGATCGCCTACTGCTCCTACAGGTGAGCATAGAAACACTACCTACAGAACCAGATATGGGAATGATGGAACATACTAGTGGCAATAGTGATGAGGACGATGGACATGAGGAAGTAATACCACCAGTCCCTCATCGAAGTACCCGAGAAAGATGAATACTGCCCACCCGCCGTGATTGTGAAACACTGCCTATAGCACCACGAGAGGGAATGATGAAACATACTGAGGAAGATGAAACCGAGGAGATGATTCTTCCGATTATTCGAAGAAGTACCTGACAAAGACGGATACTGCCCCCTTGCCCTGATTGTGAAACACTGCATAGGAAACCACAAGAGGGGATAATGGAACAGACTGGTGGCAATAACGGTGGTAATGAGGAAAATAGCAATGGAAGTGCTTCCCCCGATTATTTGAAGAAGTACCCGACAAAGACGTCTGCCCCCCCCTGCCCTGTGTGTGATCATGAATTCAGGAGGGAGTGTAGGGAAACGTGCGACTTACCTAATTAGCACATGTGCATAATTCAATAGGTCGGTCGTGGAATGAAATGAATGAAGAAGAAAGAAACAAAAATGGCTGCCTTATCTCTTTATATGCCTGCAATGTGACCACCCGATATGCAAATGAGATGCTCCTGGTTGGAAATAAAAGAGGGTTGATTTTTTAGAGGGACGTTCATTTTGAAGTTGGATTTCGAAGAAATAAGTTAAATTAGCAGAAGTTCGTTAGGAGTTGAGAGAAGGTGCGTTACGTATACAGAAGTTTGGAAGTTGGAAGTTTGGATAACAGTGTTAACCTTACCCAGGAAATTATTGGTGTGACGGGCGGAAGAAATAACACTAAAGTTATTGAATTATACAAAACACAGAGACTATACTTAAATATGTAAAATAATGTTTGAAGAGCAAACAAGTCACAGTGAGTGCACATATACGTATAAATATCTTAACTAAAATTAATCAGTGATTTAGAAGAATGTGTAAAGATCTATGGCATTCACTGATATAAATTGACTGTTAGTATTAACCCCTTCATCAACTTAAAAATATTACTGATTAAATTTTAAAAAATATATTTTACTTTAATTCGCGTTAACCCCTCTTATTGACATTCTACAAACTTTGGCTTACGAAATTGCAGAATACGAATTTAAATTTACTCAATATTTGTAACAAATTAACAAATTTGTAACTGATGCAAACAAAATAATTAGTCAATATTTTAACTTATTAAAATGCTTGGTAATGGCAACAGGAATGTATAAGTGTCATTTCTTTGGAAATTCTAAATATCAAAATCATGAAAATTTTAGTGTCTTTTGGAGGACGGTGATGGGAGAGAGAGAGGGAGAGTTCGCTAAGAATTGAACGATCAGT